>NC_056728.1:636772826-637072826 GCF_019279795.1 Protopterus annectens | reverse complement strand
TGATGCGTTCTTTTAGCTTTCTAGTGGTCTTACCCACATAGAATGCAGTACATTTCACGCAATTAGCTAAGTACACCACATTAGATGTAACACAAGTGGTAAAAAAATTAAACTGATAAACTTTACCACTAATAGGATGTTTGAACTTATCACTGCAACCAACTGCAATATCAGAACAGCAGGAACAATTCAAACAGCCATACGTGCCGGGCTTAGTGGTAAAAGTCCTCTCTACAGGCCTGAAAAAATCTTTGTAACATAACATATTCTTCAAGGACTTCATATTTCTATATGAGAAAAAAGGCCTGTCACCAAGAATGTCTTTAATCTCACTAGAGGCCATTAGTACAACCCAGTTCCTCTGTATTATTTGTTTCACAAAACAAGTCAAGGTATTATAACTAGTAAGATACCTAGTGCATACTTTTGAACATTCTAGGTTAACAGAACCAACATCATCCCCAAGAAAAATTGGCTTCAATATTGTCTTCCTATTAACTAAAACTTTATTTTTTAAATCTAAAACTAGTTTAGAATCATAACAACTATCCAGAAACTCTTTGGACATCTCATCCAACTGTAAATTAAACGTAGCATATGGCCATGTCCCTGCACCGATGGTATGGATGACAGGGATGCGGCACAGGCATCATCATATGCACAGGGTGATAATGTTTGCCAGAGGCCTAGGCTGCACCATTGGATAACATCATGTGTGTAGGTTAAGGCCTTTTATCTCATTGGGCATGTGTGGATGTTGTGCGTGTTGAGGTGCCCTACATTTGTTTCTGGTGTGTGTGTGTGTGTGTGTGTGTGTGTGTGTGTGTGTGTGTGTGTGTGTGTGTGTGTGTGTGTGTGTGTGTGTATGTATGCACACTGGTCTGGCATGTGGCTGGCCTACACAGGGGTATTATTGGCAGCTGCAGACTGTACAGGGCAGGTTGTACAGTTCACAGTGTCTGGCCACGTGACCTACACCTGCCAGGGGTTGTACGTTCACTACCAGGCAGAGGTCCAAATTGGGTACTGTCTGATGCATGTCCACCGGAACCAAGTCCCTGTTGGAACCATCCAGGACCATGTGCACATGGCCTGCTGTGTCCTGGTGTGGACAGCACAGCACCAGCTGCACTGCTGCTGCTACCACCACTATGGGAGTGGGCATGTGAAGTAGCATGTTCACATAGACCTTCAACAGTAGGTGTAGCTGGCCTACATCCACATGCCCGACACCTTACTCCCAAAAGATGTTCTAGCACAGACATTCCACGCTCGAGGATCGACATGCCATGGTCAAGAACTCCCACCATGTCATACAATTGTCTATCCAAAACATCTGCAAGCTGATGGTGAACATTTGCAATTGCATGGATGTTGTCAGTTAAAGAATGGACAGCAGCCCTCTGAAGCCTCAGTCCTTCTCTGTTGTGCTGTTCAAAACATGCCTGCCCCTCTATTACAGCCTGAAACATGCATCTGGTGACACCAGCTGATGTGCTATGTTTTGCAGGGGCATGTTGGCCAGAAGCCCCCCTATGAGCAGCCTTGGGCACATGCCTGTGTGGGACATCACCCGTCAGTTGGCTGGGATCATGGTGTGCAGACACCCCTTCCATAGTCTCCACACTTTCCTGTTCCATGCTACCACCCGCCAACTGTCCTTCCGCTATGGCGACTGGTGATGGGGTATGTGTAGGCATGACAACTGTGTGCGGGGATAAGGGGGATACAGGTGAAATGCCAACCAATGGCACAGATTCAACCCCTGACAACCCTGCCTGTGCCTCAATCATACTTTCAACATCACTGCTAGAGTCTGTGGGGACACTACCATCAGGTGAACCGCAGGAGGCCAACACACCTACATCATCACCTGTGAGGGGCAGACAAGAACTGTACATTACCAGTTATACATCACAGTACAGACACACAGAGACAGACACAGACACATGATATGGCACCCAATGGCATGCAGAATACATGTGATATGGCAGAAGGCATTTAGCTTAGACAATTATAGTGGTAGTTATCATACATCCCTGAGCTGCACACAACAGCATGCATGTGTTATGGTAGAAGGCATTCAGCTTACACAATTATAGTAGTAGTTAGCATACATCCCTGTGTTGCACAATTTGTGTTAGTAAGTTATGCCCCAAACCTGCAACACAATGCATGCACTATGCACCGTTGCACCACACTGCCATGTTTTGTGCACCATACCCCACATCTTAACAGACCATCGCTGACCTGGGTACATCTGCCAGTGATGCTTTGTGTTGGCCACTGCCCCTATGTGTAAGGAGGACATGAGCAGAAGGGTATGTTGAGTGAATACTATGTTTGCCAGAGCCTTAGCTTGCATATCTCCCCATAAACAGAGCATGTCTGTTCAACATTATTCTGCTTACCCCTGAGCCGAGTCTACAGACAATGTGCATGTGGCTGTACACACATGTTTGACATGGCTGTCCCTACTTTCCAATGGTGCCACAGACCAGCACCGGTTAACAGTACACCAGCCTGATGTGTGGCATATGACCGTGCCAATCACATGTAGTATGACATGTCTTCTGCTGAAGTGATGAATGACATGCATACATGTTTAACACAATGGTGTCCTTTCAAATATAGAGTGAGGTACTGGTGTCCCAATGCAGGGACATGTTATATTAGCATGGACCTTCAGCTGACCAATGTTGTCAGTCCACACTACAGATATACAGTGACATACTGCACATTGAGCTGATGTGCATAGCCATTGCAGGGCATCATGTGGCTTCACTATTGCTGTACAGTGTGAGTTACAGACACAATTCATAGCCATGACTGTGTTCAGATACAATACATATTTAATGTGGAATGTGACCCATGTCACTGAGGTGTATACACACTAAACCCTAATGTGGAATGTGTGACACAGGTCACTGAAGGGTATACAGATGACACCCCTGCACATCTGTAATCATATTGTGGATGACTGGCAACTATGCCCAGACATGGGTAACTTAGCAATACTCCATCTTCCACATGCCATCTGTGTACCTCACACACATGAGGAGCAACCATGACAGTGATGTCTGACACTAGCAAGGTGAATGTACTCTATCTGTGGCCTGATGTGGTTGTATGTGTATGTTGTGCAACACATGTATGTATTTAGATACTGTATAGATTAAAGCTTTCATGTCGTGACGCACTCAAACTGTTCAAAATATGTTTTGTGGTGCTTTGATGTCATGCCTACACAAGGTGTGCACAGCCCTGTATGATGTTTAGTGTGTCACATCTGCAATATAACCATTACACAAAGGCCATAGTTGTATTGTGTCAAGTCAATGTACAACAGGATGTACACACATCTACATCCCTTCTACTGTCTGTGTTGCTTCATGTCTCTGGCCATCCTCCATGGCCATGTGTAAACATGTTTTGTCCAATGGTTGTGATGGGCATCTATTTCATATGTCAGTGTTGTCCCATATGACATACACCCGTAGATGTCATATGCTCCACTGAGGACAGGTTTATGCAGACAAAGGGTGGTATGCTTGGGATGTGAGATATGTTTTGCAGGATAGTTAACCAGTGTTGCAGTCAGCCCACAACATGTCATGGACATGTCAGACAGCAGATGACATTGTGTGACATGCATAGCAAAGGTATACTCCACAAGGGTGAATCCTGTCGGTTTGTCATAATCCAGCTCCAAAACATAGTGTATGCACTCATATGCTCTCTGTATAGTACTGTTTGTATTCCCCACATGTGTAATGCTGATCTGTAGTACATGTCCCGACAGTGAACCACACCTCCACCATTTTATTTACAGCTGTCCACACATCTGGCAATGACAGTTTGTAAGGTTTAGTGTAGGTGTTTTATATAGTCTTCAAATATTCCACATGGGTAACCACTGTGATACATTACAGGTCTGACCTGTATATATTAACAGGATCACCATACATTATGTGTATATGTGTTAAATGGCCACATGGCCGATAGCATGCATTTAATATGATCTGTGCATTATCAGGCCTGATAATTTATTTATTTATTTATTTTACATTTGTTAACCGGGATAGTCCGACTGGATGCATGTCCTTTTTCAGCGGAGGCCCGGGGAGAAAAGCTCCAACAGAGTTACAATGATAATTAGATACAGAAAATAGTAAATAAGATGAACAATAACAAAGAACATAGGCTATTTACATACTAGTACAAGACTACCATACAATATCTTCTGAATTTACTACTAATGATTAGAATATACATTAATAACATATTAGCGAAGACGATAGGCAGTATAATGCCATAGAGTTTGACAACATACATAGTTCTTTATCACAACATACAAAGTTCTTATCACCTTAGCTAGTTGGTTTGGGTTTTAGTTTATGGCACAGAGCTAATCTGGGTTTGAGCAAAGACATAGCCAATGTGACTTAAAGTGGAGTTTTAGACTATTTTTGAATTGAATTAGTGAAGTTGCAAGCATGAGGTTATTGGGGAGAGAGTTCCATATTTTACCAGTGGTATTGGCGAACACAGCATCGCCGCCTAGGTTGAAAGATTTAGTTGTTTGGACAAGGAGTCTGTTTGCTGAGCGAAGGCAGCTAAGATTGGAGTAGGGAGTCATTAAGTTTTTTAGCGCTGGGGTATTCTCAGGTTGTTTAAGGATTTTGAATGCCTCTATGAGTTGGTACTGCTGAAGAAGGTATGGGAATTCTATCCATCCAAGTTTTTTCAGGTTAATACAGTGGTGCGTTCTGTAGGGTAGGCCTGTAACGAATCTGGTAATGTGATTATAGCAGGATGAGAGCTTGTTCAGATCAGATTTGTTAAGGATAGTAAGCACAGGAGAGGCATATAGTAGGGTAGAGAGAAGGTGTGAGCGGGCTGTGGCTGCCCTGGCATTCGGGGTAAGGAAGGCTTTTATTCTATATAGGGTCCCAAGTTTCTTGTTGACTGACTTAATGGTTTGGT
Organism: Protopterus annectens; assembly: GCF_019279795.1. Taxonomy (NCBI): domain Eukaryota; kingdom Metazoa; phylum Chordata; order Ceratodontiformes; family Protopteridae; genus Protopterus; species Protopterus annectens. The sequence goes on along the minus strand of NC_056728.1, from coordinate 637,067,840 downwards.
TGATATGCATATCAAATCTGAGTTTATTGTCAATGTTTACTCCTAATAGCTTTGATAGGTGTCAGGGGAGATAATGGTCCCATTATTGGATTGTATGGTAAAGTGTTCGGTCGGTGATCTATTAGTTGGGTAGAAGAGAAGTAGCTTGGTTTTGTTTGGATTTAAGATCAGGAGATGGTTGGCAAGCCAGTTTCCGACTGTGGTGAAGCTATGTTGGGTAGTAGTTAGTAGATTTTCAAGAGAGGCATTGGAACATATTATAGTTGAGTCATCTGCATACTGGATACAGGTGGCTTCAGGGATGACTGTTTGGAGGTCGTTTATAAATACTGAAAAGAGGAGAGGTCCTAATATGGAACCTTGAGGAACTCCTATGGTATTTGGTAGAATGCAGGAGAGCTTGTTGTGCCACATTACTGCTTGATGTCTCCCAGTGAGGTAGGCTTGAAACCAGTCAAGAGCTAGAGTATCTAGATGCAGGGTTTTTAGAGTATGTAGAAGTAACTGATGGTTTACCATATCGAAGGCTTTCGATAGGTCCAGGAAGAGAGCGGAGGATATTTTTTTGTTATTCCGGTTAAGATTTATGTTTTCAGTAAAAGAGAGGAGGGCAGTGGTTGTACTATGATGGGGTCTGAATCCATGTTGAGAGTCTGTAAGTAGTTTATTCAGGGTTAGATAGAGCATTAGTTGGTTGTGCACACACTTTTCCATAATTTTGGCAAGTGGTGATAGTATGGCTATAGGTCTATAGTTGGATAGTTCTGTGGATGAACCTCCTTTGTGGAGTGGTATAACGTAGGATATTTTCCAAATTGAGGGGATTGAGGCCTCGGTTATGGTTCTGTTAATTAAGATCGAGATAGGGTAGGCTACGACATCTGCAGCTATTTGCAGGTATTCAGCCGGGAGATGATCGGCCGAAGGGTGGTTGGCTTCAGTTTTCTCAAAAGGGATCTGATAAAGGATGTGGACACTGGCTGGAAGTTAAAAGAGAGTGGTGAGTCGGGTATAGTATATATTGAAGTGGAGGGAGGAGAAAGTTGGTTAGCTAAGGACTGAATGGTTTCTGTGAAGAAAGTATTGAATGAATTAGCTACTTCTTCTTGGCTCTTATCAGATAGTGTTCCTGGGGTAGGAGTGGTGGATTTGCCTGGTTGGAGAAGTTTATTTAAGCCTGCCCAGTACTTTTGAGGGATATTTTGATGTTTGTGTTGCAGGTTGTAGAAGTAGTTTTTCTTATCTAGTATGATGGCATTTTTAGTCACATTTCTTAGTTGTTGGAATTTGATACGATCTAGGGGTAATTTGGCAGTGCGCCATTTATCCCATGCTTTATCTCTAATTGTTATTTTGGATTTGGTTTCTGTTGTTAGCCAGGGTGCTAGTTGAGTTTTAATTCTAAGTGAGTGTTTTGGAGCATGTGAGTCAAGTATAGTAAGGAATGTATTGTTAAAGAATGACACTGCCTCATCAAGGGTAAGGGAGCTTAGTTTTGACCAGTTACAGGATTTGAGTTCTAATTGAAATTTTGTTGAGTCAAAGTTTTTCTTGGATCTGATAGACCTATAAATAGGCAATCTTGCACAACTAATTTTGTCTTTCATGATGTATGTGATCAGGTGATCACTAAGATCATTGGGGAGAGTTCCAGACATATAGTTCTGGGGTTGACTATTGGTGAGTATCCAGTCTAGTATACTCTCTTTTTGGTTAGTATTTCCTGTACGGGTGGTAGAGGATATGATCTGAGAGAATCCATGTAGGTTAACAGAGATGGGGTTGGACTGTGCTGTACATTGGTTCCAGTCAATATTAACATCGCCCAGGATGACGGTTTCTTGAGGGTAGTTGTTGGCTATCCAGTGTAGAATGACCTCTAGAGTTTCTACATTATTCCCAGGGGGAATACAGATGACAATTAGGTTAATGCCCTTTTGATTGTTTAGTAGAATTTTTAGAGCGAGTATTTCAGCGTTAGAGACCTGGGGTGGTTGTATGGGGTTAGTTATGATGTTAAGTGTGCTATTATATAAGACGGCTATTCCTCCTCCTCTTTTCTTTACTCAATCAGCCCTAAGTATATTGTAACCAGGAGGCAAGATCTCATTATCTTTGGTTGAAGGCCGGAGCCAGGTTTCAGATAGACACATAATGTTAGGGAGGTAGGTAGCTAGTACAGCATGCAGGCTATGTACCTTATTGTTTAGGCTTCTTATGTTTAAGTGGCAAATTAGAAGGGAGTTAACCAGTCTGTGGAAGAGTGGTGGGCTGGTAGAATTTGGAATTGAGGTTGGGCCTGGATTAGGATGAATGTCTCCATCTATGGTGATGTTTTTTCTTAGATAAGCTAGTAGTCTAATAACTTTGAATAGTAGTTTTAGTCCATATTTAGATTTTGGTGTTGTTTGGAGTGGTTTATTAAGAAACAGGTGGTTAGAATTTATAATTTTTGGGGTAGTGTAGTAGTGGGCAAATTCAGCAATCAGTGGAGGTAGGGGGGTATTGGTTTGGCGTTTTGGATAGGAAAAACCTGCGAATGGAAGATTTTCATAGCTAGTAAGAAAGTATGGCAGAATTAAGAGTGGTAAGATGAGGGGAAGGAGTTTATAATTAGTTATAGACATGGTATATATCATCTATGGGTAGGGATGATGTGCCTCAGAGGAATAGTAGTGGTTAATCAGTAAAATGATGGGAGGGGGAGGAAGAATTCGGAGAGGAAGTTGTGTAGGTTGGAAAGGATACGGGGGTGTGGCTTAGTGGCTATAAATGTGGACGTAGTGGGGGCGGGTGGGATAAGGGGCAGGGTGGGGGCCCGAAGCGAGCCGACGAGTGAGGTGAAGGCGGGGCTAATCCAGTCCCAGTCTTTTTTGGTCCTATGAGTAGTCCCAGTCTTTTTTGGTCCTATGAGTAGAGTAAGTAATCAGATAGAGTAAGTAATCTAATGGGAGTACAGGATTCAATTTTAACTGCTACAAATTTAACTTTTAACTGCTATAAATTTAACTTTTATTATGCTGGAAGGTGATTATTTAACAGCTATGGGGTTTACTGCTGTGTTTTTGAACCCAGTATATGGCTTTGACTGATATCACATAAGGGTGTTATTTTTCTTGAATACAGATAATATTAACCTTGGTCGAGTGTTTGGTGATGGTGGGGATATACTGTAGCCTTGTCTGTGCGTTCGCACCTGGTGAGGCGACCTTCCCTTAAAGTGAAATTTTGAGTTTATAGGCACGTACAGAAGTACGGGACAGTACCTAAGTGGAGATACAATGTGGTGACACAGTTTGTTTAGTAGAGCTAGTAACACATTAAACACAGTTTGAAATTATTGTGCAGTCAAACAGAGCATGATTAAATAGTTTTCTCTTTAGCAGCTAGGGCTTAATAGCTGTATCATGCTTAATCTAGTAGTGTATCTATACAGTTTTAGGCACGACAGCAGTAAAGTTAGTAAATCTCTTTAAAATAAAAATCCACAGTTAGCGCTAATCACAGTAACTTAGCTAAATATAATGTAACTTAATTATACAGATAACAACTGTATATTTCTATAAACCATCTTCCTGAGGTCAGCTCTTACGTATTTATCATTGCTCAAGCATGCCTTAATACTTTTATGCCAGTTTAGAATATGCAGACTCAGGTGACTAGTCATTTCAGATATTTACAAGAGAATATGCTCAGTTTTTAAGACAATACTTAACTAGGAGTAGACAAATGTGTTTGCGTATCACTTAGTAGCATACTCTTTACATTTGTTTCAGTTTCAGCGTTTTTATGACACGCTGCACGCTCGTGGAAGCCCACATGCGGTTAACATATTTACTGCTTTTAGGTTGTGTGATATCATTTATTCAGGCAGGTAAACACCAGAATGGTATTCTCCGGCAGGCTTAACAAAGATATTTTACACAAATATGACTCTTACTTCTGTAAGAAGTAGTCGCAATGCGATGTATGCCAACAAGTCAAGTAGACCAACAAGATTTAGTCGCTGATAGATGTTTACACAATCAAGAAATCATAGAGTAAACGCTGCTAGATATCTACAAAGAATTCATTCATATAAATCAACAACAAATTACATACCCTATGTTTCAGTGGCCAACTAGGTTCAGGTACACAGCAGCATTTAAAAAAGGCAGAAAAGCTTATGTGCTAACATGCACATTGCACCCTGTAGCTATCACACAGGTGTGGATAATGATCTTACTGCTCTGACACTCCTATTTAGTAATAACAAACTCACCAGCAACTGGCTGCTGCTGCTGCAAAATGCCAGAGGTACCTAAATAGGAGTGTCAGAGCAGTAAGATCATTATCCACACCTGTGTGATAGCTACAGGGTGCAATGTGCATGTTAGCACATAAGCCAGTACAATAGACTATACTATGCAGTATGCACATCTGTGCATACATAGAGTAGCAAACTATAGTATGTGGCATATGTGCATACATGCCTTGCATATGATGTTGTTAAATATTGTACAGTAACACATGTATCTATATTAAATATAGTTGTGTTATATGTGCAGCAGTGACTTACCAGCCAACTCCTGGTTCAGTGGTTGTGAGACACCCACTTCCACAATACCAGCTGAAGCTTGTGGATGGAGTTCTACAGGTGTCCCCAGGTTGGCCAGGAGCTCCTCAGTATGTGTGAGTGAGGGCTGGGTGAGTGGCCCCCCCACCTGTTGTAGCTTGTTCCCTGGCAATTGCATTTGCATGTTGTTTCACCCATATAATTAAGTCAGTGCAGTGATGGCGCACCTGCTGATAGGTGCAGTTGTGGCTGCCAACATCATTTACCCTCCCTCAAAGTTCCTCCCACTGGGCATCCCAGTGCTGTGCATCCTGTGGCACATGTCTGAAAAGTGTCTCATGGTTGTCAAGGAGGTATGGAATGAGGACCTCATCCTTCATGTGGCTGTATGGTGGCAGCCTGGCACGCGGCATACCTGGAAGACATTATGATGGTGACAGGTCACAGTAACTTACAGAGAAGTACAGAAGTACAGCTGCACATACATGTGTATCACATTTATTATAATTACAAATATGGCTTTGCAAATCTGCATGTCACTAACACCACTGACATGTTCAACTCACACACATTTGACACCTACTGGTGATTTCATGTTATCACCATATATGTGTGTGTCAAGTGATGACATTGCTCATACTCCATGTGGATGTTGTCTTGATGTGGGCATATCTGTTTGTCTGTACTGGTGTCTTTACCTATTAGCACATGCCTGGATGTATTGACATTAATGCAAGAGACCTTAATGCTGTGTATATGGCACATATATAGTCATACACAGCCTTAAAGGGCATGACCTGTGACCCTGCAGACATGCTCACAGTAAGTTGTACATGTATGTGTTTTACCATATACATCTACATGGCACTGTATAGCAGTATAGCATCCTGCCATGTATTACCTGTATTGCACATGTGAAACACATGGGACAATAATTGCTTGATGGTATTTGCAGGATTGGATATCAACTATATCATGTATGGTCATAGTGTATTAGTAGGCTATATGCCCTGGGCCATTTATGAGCATAGGCTGAAAGGTTACCTAGCTGTAGCCAACAGACAGGTAACTTTTAGTGGCCAGTTCAAGCAGTGCCACAGAACTGATCCACAGATTTACTGATATATTTGCCATGCGGTCATCACACCATGTCTCAAAGAGGGGCAATGTGCAGCTTTGCTGGACAAGGATGCATAGTATGCCAGGAGTATGTAAAGTGTATGGGACAGGGATCTGTCAGGCATGTTATGATCCTTGTACTAAAAAGGTGGATGTCCATGAAGTATGTGTTTATTTGAAATCAGGATGTGTAAGTGTAGCATGTCCAACATCTCTGGGTTGGACATGGCTTTATTCAGGGTAGGCATCATGCTACATAGTGGAGCTAAGGTTTGGGAAGGCTGGTGTAGGCCATCTGAACATGGCCAATAACCTTTAAAGGAAATATGTGATCTATTATGGGTCAATTGAGTGTTGAGTATGGGTGAACAATGATCTCTATATTCATGGATGGCACCCTGTCATGATTAGGGGTGCCACTTACGACTACCTGACTGGTGTGGTGAAGTGACTATTAAAGGAAAGACTACTGTCCAGCTGGATCCCATACACACACAGTTTCCATTATGTTGACCACTGCCTAGGTGGTAGTTCATGGGTACAGGGTTTTTAACATAGGGGATGACAATGCAATACTTTGCAGTGAGATTGTGGCCATATGTCTGACACCACACATCTGACCCACAAAGGCCCTTCTGTATGTTACCCACAGCACTCATTGAGTCAACTATAGCTCCTAGTTCATAGTCATTTGCAAACTTCAATAGGTAGATGCCTTCTGTGTTAGTCTGTGTGGTATAGATTTAGATAACAAAGAGGGAGAGTACCAGGACTGAACCCTGTATTACTGTAGTTGGCACTGGTTTGCTGTGCGTGTATTAGTCAGACACCTTCTGTAGTGTTGGTTCTGCCAGCGGTCCAGTTGCCAACCAATCTTGTGACATAGGAATACACCTAGTTTACTGAGTGTAGCTAGAACCCAGTATGGGTGATGGTGTCCTAAGACCTGGCAAGGTCAAGATATGCTGTGTGAATCAACTGTACTGTCATCTACATCTGTACTGACTACATCATATAAGTTGATCAAGGTTCATGGCCTTACAGACCAGACTCAGCATTGTAGTAGTGCACTATTTCCCATTATCAGTGGTGTCTCCCCCTTTGTGGGGTGTGATAACTGTTGCTGTGCACCATTCAGTGCATACACAGCATAACATGCAGCTATAATTGAACATAATGTGTAGGTGGAGAGCAAATTGCTCTGACATTTGTGTAAAACACACCCTGGGATATTGACAGGTCCCATGCAAGCTGTATGTATGGCTTTAGAGAGTGCAGCTTTCTTCCTGCATAGTTGTTATTACATGGACTCTGTAGTGTACATGAATATATAAATATATGTACCTATTGGGGGGGGGTGAGAGTGGGTTTAAGTTATCACAGACCCTATCTGGATGAACAAGTGCTATTTCTGTAGGTGCAGTACTTCTCATGCCATAGTGCTGTGAAGCAGGGCAGGTGTTGTTGCTGCCATTACGATTCATGACACAGCTATAGAATGCTCTGTGGTTGGCCTCATAATATGTGGCTGATTAGTTTCACAGTGGCTTTGTGTGGTCTTATATGGTGTATCTAAATCTTACTGAGGCTGACCAGGGATCACCTCCACTCATGTGTGTTCACTCTTGCAACAATTTCTACCTTCTGTGGTACAGTTTATGGCAGGGTACCACCAGTTTTCCTTCCTGTTTGTGTTTGGTTGAATCTTGGTTCTGTTTCAATAGCACAATCACTGCACTAATGTGAGTGCTTAAAGTGCATTTATGTAGGATTCAGCATTTGCACATGCATTGCCCATCTGCATGGGTGCCATGACATTCACCACTTCTGTCTTAAGAAGCATAACACTGGCTTCAGAGACTGACTATGTGTAGCATACTGTTAGCCCTGTTTGTGTGAGTATGGTGATCCAAGTCATTGTGGTGATGAAATCCAACATGCATTGAGCACAGGTGTTGGTACATGAGGAGTCTTTCCAGTTAATAGTGGGATAGTTGAGAGTAGCCATTATTATGGTTTTCTGTCTCAAACCTAATATTCCCCATTACAGCCAATATGACAGCTGGGAATTCTGAGGCATGGTGGGTGATCTGTAGCAAGGTGCAATTTGGATTCCACTTTGGCACATAGGTAGTTGCTCAGCATAATGCATCTGAAGTTATGCAAGTGCAACTAGTGTGGGGGTGTACATATCCTTCAGGAATATGGACACACCTGTGGCCTGTGTGTTCCAATAAAGGATAATGGCCAAGAGGTGAGGTATGTGTTATAACATGGTCATGAAGGGGTGCTCTCTGGAGCCTTGAACCATATATCAGTCACTGCACAGATATGTTATCCATGTTAAGGATTGACGTAAGTGAGTCCATATTGAGTTTCCAAAATGTATCATTCAGTAGCTAGACATGCAGTTTATTGCTTAGCTGTCCCTGTTACAGCAGTGGAATTGTCATTTGAACATTGCATGATGAAGGCACTATAGGGGAAGCATGAGCCCAAGCCAGTATCTAGATTCCCAGGGGTGACAGGTGCAGGCCCTGTCTGGCAAAGCATCATGGTCTGTCAACCATGTTATCCAGGCAGAGAGATACTGGATACCCTTTGAATTACACCAGTACATTAGACAATTGGGGAATACAATCCTTTTGTCCCTATACTGCAGTATCATTCTGGGGTAATGGCAGACTGCTTCCCAGGCCTTGGGACATACCTGCATGGGCTACAAGACCTGACAGTTCCTACATGTGTGTTTCCATGCAGTCCAGGCTACTGCATCCCAGGTCCTGCACAACAACATGGAATATGCCAGAGCCATGTGTACAGTTCAAAAGGTGGTCTGAGTGTATGGGTATGTGGCTAATCATGGCAGACAGGCAGCTGACAGCATGTTTGCCCTCATATAGCTTGGTGTGTGACAGTGCTAAACTTTACATTCATAGATGAGTACTGTTGGGCATGTTTCTGGCCGCATGTTCGGAGGAGTGGCACAGTTTTGCAAACTATGTCATACAGTTTGTGTATTTTGTTGTCTGTCTATTCCAGCTTGGGAGGTCCCTTGCTTGGCCAGATACTTGAAAGCCTCTGTGAATGTGTGTGCTTTCTGGTGGTATGTGTGGGTGTCCTTACTGTGTTCTGGTAAGGATATGTGTTGAGTGTGGTGATGAGATGCATGTGTTAACCTACATCGCATGACTGTCCAGTCTAGTCATGGCTGTTGACTGGACTGCCTTCCAGCTTGTCTCTGTAGCTGCATCCCAGACAACGTGTGGGGTGTGGTGTTAGGTGGGTTAGGCAGTGTACATGGCATAGAGATTACATTCCCCACAGGATGGCCACATACACAAAGCTGACATTACTAAACATCAATAGCTGACTAGTGGACATGCCTGTATGAGCAGTCAGTACTACAAGTACCAAGTACTGTATTTAGTTTACTTATTGCTTATGAAGATGTTTTAGACAGTGATGCACACAAGTACATATTTGAGTTATGAACATGAAAACACTGGCTATTACAGAAACATAGTAGATAACTTTAGCAGCAATCCTCATCTGAGGAGCACATCACATCCTGATAGTTGATTACAGATGATGCAAGTGTCAACAGGTCTGTATCCCTTTCTGGGTCTATACACACATATCCACCAGAACCATGAGGTGTGTTGGACATGGACACCCACTCCCCAAACAGAGTCAATTATCAATAGACTCTGCTGCTACTATCAACATGATCAGGATATAATCAGATAGTGTAAGCCATCACCTATGAAGCAGCTATTACACATGAGCAGCAGTCTCCTACATCGTACACTCCTACTGCAGACATTACACTGGAGTTAAAGATGATATGCAACTTGTTTCATTAACAGTATTGTGCACAACCTTACATACAGTATTTGGAAGCAGCTGTTAGGTTGGCAATGAGAGGTTAGGCTACACAAACACAAAAGTTCAACCAGTGGGTCTCTACTCTCAATATCCACTTTATGTAGGTGTGCACATAGACATTTGGCCCAGCCCTGTAACAAGGGTCACAACACATTTGCATAACATGTACACATGCACAGCAGTTATTGCTTGCAAATGATACTAGAGAGGTGGATATTACATGTCTTATGTGCATGGATAGTTACCTAGCTCTTCCAATTGTCTTTGCTAGCATGCTGCTAAAGTGTCAGATGAATACAATTCATATGTATCCTGTTATTGAGTATTGTAATTGCCAACAGACATAACTAATGTTTGCATAACATAACACAAATGCTATGTAAAATGGAATACAGATGAGACAGATCTGCCTAGGATACTGTACATTGCACAGTTGTTGGCACAATATCCCACAATGCAAATCATATTTGCAAAGTAAGCCCACCTTTGACATGTTCATCTCACTAATACACCCATACATATGTCTACTGTTACAATATATCAACATATACTATCCCCTGTTATAGCACATACTTGACAGACCAACCATGACACAGACAGTGGCTGGAAAAGAATTAATGAATTCCAATCCCAAATATATCATCCCTTGTGGTATATGAGGAGTTTGCCTTGTGACCTACAGCAGTACACACATAGAATACTACAGGCATAACTACTGCTCAACAATACATTACGACAAGATAGCTATTTCCACTATATGCATTGATTACACTGTAATTATTACAGAACAGGTACTACATACACAGACATACTACAATTTATACATACTTTATTGGTAACTGGAAGTGTTTTTGAGTGGTATTTTATTTATTTCGGTCTTTGTTTTATTTCTTTTTGGGTTATTTTGTAATGTTCTGCAGGTATATACAGATGGTTTGAATGTGTGACAACCCATCCTTTTATAGTTAGAGATCAGTACCATGTGCTATCCTGATCACCAATTGGTGTTCCAAAGTAGTTAATTACATGCACATCAGCTGTGTAGCTACTCCATTAGCCAATACCATGGCAACAGTGGACTATAACTGAGTACTCCAATTGGGCGTTGTCCCTTTGCCTTACTTGTGAGGAAGACAGCCTGGAAGTGTGGTCTGAAATCTATTGCAACAACTGTATGGAGACAAACTCAAATATATTGTGTGGAATGTCTAGAAGTTTTGGTCTACATGTGAGTACTGCTGTTATATTTCTGAACATTGCTACTTGTGCAGGGTTTGTCTGTACCTAATACTTCTGCATATGTTTCAGTCTGGCCAGGTTGTTTGACCAGCTCAAGACTGTATGGCTATGCATATGTTAGGGGGTTTACAGTGCGCTCACCAGACACCGTTAGTTTGGTGTAAATGTGTATCATACTGTGCTGATAATCAGTAATTGGTAACACTTTCTGGTGCAATTACTTTACAACCCTCTGAAACAAGATTTGTTAAAACAAACCCTGTAACATCAGCAGCTGTTCCATTGTATAACAGCAACTATTTCACATAGGGTCATGTTAGTGTGACTCTGTCCAGATATGTCAAGGTTTCAGCAGATGTCGTACAGTGGGTGAATACTTGGTAATGGTATGACAGTATGTATTGTTGTAATTAGTTTGGGTGTGGGGGGGAGATGTTAGTGGGTGTACATAGCAGATGCAGGTGTGTAGAAACTGCTTTTATACATATTCTATATGTGTGTGGGGGTTCTTTCCCTATGTGAACACCTATCCCTTAGTGGACTAATACTATGGTAATTGCAGGCTGATTCATTAAGGCACTGTTAAATGCTTCCTGTATTGCATGCAGGTAATGTTAGTCCATGAATGCTTTTGGCCATACATCGGAATGTAATAAAGTTTTGCTAAATAAAAGATGTCTGTGTATTTCTATCATGGATATTTGCAGTCATTGTAGTTGTGTTGGTGACTAACCCTATTTGGCTCATGTCTGTATGACATATTTGTAATAGTGTATTGGCATATACTCTTCATATGTTATGTTCATATTGTTTGGGGAGGCAGAATGTGTCATTGCTATAGTCCATGTTATATTCAGATTTGAACACTTCAGATGCTGTATACACACATGTATGTATGTATGTGTGTATATATATATATATATATATATATATATATATATATATATATATATATATATATACATCTTTATGTACCAGTAATATATATTATTGCATACATTTATATGTACCTACATAGATGTATAGATGTTTTTAACCTATCTATATATATATATATATATATATATATATATATATATATATATATATATATATATGTGTATATCTTTATATATCAACATGTATCTATCTATCTGTCTATATATATATATATATATATATATATATATATATATATATATATATATATATATATAGCATACACCTTTCATTGGGTACATGGCAGTTTATCCTATTTCCACACAATCTTCCCTTTTGTATTTTACCCTGTCTGAAAATACAACTAACATAGGTACATCTCAGGTAGCTTAGTGGTAGGTTACTCTGAGGATGGTGTACATGGTTGTGGGTTCAAATCCTGGAAGTGGTTATTATTTTACTTCTCAGAGCAGGCACTGCTATGGAAAGGGTGATTAACACACATTTAAGCAGTTGTAAGTAAGTTTGCCCATGTCCTGTGTGACGGTAAGCAAAGGTTACACCTGTGAAGCGCTTATCCATTTAACCGTGTTTAAGCACCGCTTACCATCGCACAAACCCGCTTAAAACTGCTTAAAAGTGCCTTATTCATCCTGCATCCAACAGCCCTTATTCTGGCCCTCAAAAAAAATAATCAGCCCTTGCAAGTCTTGAACCCGGGACCATGAACACTACAGTCACTAACTTTACACTAAGGCATCTGAGATATATACAAATGCTATGGTTTTTAGAATATACCCTTTACTACAAGCATTCCTCACTACTGAAAACAAATGTGACAGTCAGTTGGTGTACATATGTATAATACATGTTAATGTTCATATGTTTGTGGAATTATGTGTTGCAATGTGACCTGACAGGGAGTATTAGGGATGAGCATGGTTCTGGTTTTGTGTCCTTTTTTATCTCCATACTCCATGTATACACCCCCAGTTCACTTATTGAACATCCAACCCAGGCTCTACTTAATGCATAATTTCATTACCCATCATTCCTCCCCCACCCCAAACTCCACATACACAACAACCATCCCTTCTATGGTGAATTAAGTTAATATTAATTGTTATAATACCAGAGCTGCATGTGTTTTGTGTACACTTCAATTCCTTTGGATTGCTTCTGTGTCATGAAGTGTGTTCATAGATGTTTATATATATATGGCTATAGATGTGTCTGTATATACATATATATATATTTATAACTATGTGCACACATCACTGACATGCATATATATATATATATATATATATATATATATATATATATATATATATTTAGTATTCATTTTTAACAGTTATACATATGTAGACTTGTATATGTTGATTCAAAAACTACAGTACATTACAATGTACTGTACATATGTACACAAAGTGACTGTCCCATTTGTTGTCAGTACTGTGGAATGCCTGTAGTAAAAGGTGTATTCCAAAAACCATGAAACATGTATACAGCTCAGATGGCTTAGTGATACGTCCAGTGACTATGGTATGCATGGTCCAGGGTTCAAGACCTGTGATGGTTTAAAATTTTTTTAGGCCAGAATACGGCTCTTTTAAGCAGTTGTTTAAAAGTGTTTGTGCAACATTAAGGTGGCAGTTAAACACGGTTAAACGAAATTTAAAAGCCTAAAACCTGTGCGTGCAAACACGGTCACATCCGCTAACTACTCAGGATATATATACTTAAGTGTAGTAACATCTTACTATGTGCTTACATAACATTACAATCTCTGTTGACTTTACTCTCGGGCACACATGGGTTTATATGGGTGTTTCAAATCTTTATTAAACTGAAGATTACTACCTAAATATGCAAATTGGGGTTAAGGTATACTTTTTAGCATAAAAAAAATCTCTAACTTTATTGGGATTTGATGCACAAATACTATGCAAATGCTCTAACCATTACACTATTGACATTAACATTGCTTCTGCCTATTTTTATATCTAGATGATTTCTATGTGTAAGCTAGGCTAAGCAAAGGACAGTGGCGCATAAACCCACTGAGCTTCACTTACTCTTGAAATAATAACATAAGAAATGAAAGGGGAGAATATAAAATAAAATTCCTATCTACATTAGGCATAGCCCCTCACTGACACTCTTCAAGAGAAACCATGACGGTTGAATGAGTAACGGAATATACACCCCTGGGATCATGTGTGCCAGAACCATACAGCCGGGGGGCGCCCCCAGTTTTACAGCTGCAAGACCTGTCAGGGAAATTGATTGGTGTGGAGTTTTCATGTTAACATGTCCTTTTTAGATCACTAAGTGCCCCATCACCCTCCCCCCCCCCCCCAGTCTTCAACAGCTTCCGGCACCTCTGCCTAGAATCACTTCATTGGCTATGCTTGACAGAGGCTCAGCTAATTGATCAATGGGGTGTAGAAAGCCAACACACTGTAGCTACGCTTCTAAATGCCCTTGGACGGATAACTTAGTACCTATCTGTGAACGTCTAAAGTGCAGGCCGTCAACGAAATACAATATGTGAATAAACAGAGCTTTCAGATCACAATATACAGTGAGAAATCAGCATGTAGGCAGAAAACTGTTAAGTACAGCAAGAACATGCAGAACACTAATACTTAATCACTCCAAAAGTCCCTCTTGCAAGCTAGATGGCTTGTATTAGTTTAAGGCTTTCTATTGCTTACCAGTAGGTTACGTAAAGGAAAGGTGAGAAACAAACACAGACGGGAAACATGCATGCAACAATATAATACCGGCTTGCACCTGTCGCCCTTAGGCTTTTGAAGACTGGCTAAGGCTCTTGCCGCCCTCATGGTGCCTTTTTTAGGCAAGGCTCAAAGGTGAAACCCACCTCTGTAAACAGCACAAAAAAGTAAAACAATGAGGGTTATGCTACTCAACACCAGGAGTTGAATTCACAAAATGCATGCACTCACAGCACTCCTTCGGTATGGAGAACGTCAACATCTGTGCAGCAACTGAAACCTGTTTTAAGGCTCCTGAGAGCACCCCAGCACTACCAGACTACAACTGATACCACACATTTCGGCCACAGAACATGGACTGGCACAGAAATGGAGGCGGTGTATCCATATTAATCAAGGATACCTACACCTCCAGGTTAGTGGGGCAGCATGATACCTCTGAGATCATCCATGTGCAGCTAACATCAGCCAAAACTGCAATGCAAATTGTGGCCTGCTACAGATCACCCTCCATGACCCAGGACCACCACTTCACCTTCCTAGGCAGTGGAAAACATGATAGTCCTACCAAACACCCTGATATTGGGTGATTTCAACTACCCTACCATTAACTGGGAAAACTACTCGAGTACTTAATTCCAGGCCCAGCGTTTCCTGGAACTTATCAACTCAAATGCCCTGGATCAGATGGTAAACTCCCCGACCAGAGGTGGAAACATAGTAGACCTGGTAATCACCAACATAAGTGACAGGTGCAACACAGCAGAGGTAAACCCGTCATGGGTTAGCTCTGACCATAAACTATTCACTGTGGATGTCCACACCCCAGCATCTCCCACACCCAAGGAAACCACAGTGAAAACCTTTCCTACAGTTAACTTCACACTACTAAAGACAGAGGTGGGAAGTTTCACAGCCCCCACACTAAGGGAAAACACTGCCCAAGATACAGAAAGATTTACAAATGCACTCTATGAGCACCTACAAGCATGTATGGATCGTGCCATCCCTGGTAAACCAAGACTCACTCCTCCAAGACAAGGACACCAGTCTGGTGGACCCCTGCAATAAACAGGCTATACAACAGAAGGAGGACAGTAGGTCAGAAATAAAAGAAAATCCCAAGAAGGAAAGAGATCCCTGACCGTATTAGTAAGAAACAATGGTCCCTTATGAAATCATCCAAGGCTAACTTCAAAAGGAAAATAGCCAAGGATTTGAAAGATAACCACAAAGCCTTCTTTGGCTATGTCAAGAATCTAAGTGGTAACTCACAGATTTGCGCTGTGCCGGTGCAATATAGCACAAAATATACTGAACCTACTGATATCGCCAACATCCTTGCAGATACATTCAGTGCAAACTTCACCCCCATATTACCCCCTAAAGGGCACACAACAATACAAGAAAAGTACAGTATCCCAGACATCACAGATGCACAGGTGAAAATAGCCCTCTCAAAAGGCAAAACAGCGTCAATGGGGCCAGATGGTGTCCCAGGCTGCGTCTTGCAAAAACTACAAGACAAACTAACCCCCCACCTAAATAAGCTTTTCAACCTCAGCCTCTCCGCAGGCTACATGCCCATAGAATGGCACATAGCAATGGTTATTCCACTCCACAAAGGAGGAGCCACAAATGACCATGGTAACTACCACCCCATAAGCCTGACTAGCCTGGTCTGCAAGGCTATGGAGTTCATCATCATGGAACTCATTAAAAAAAACATTGGTAACCTCCAAACACTTGGCCCAACCCAGGTCAGCTTGGTTGAGGGCACATCATGCCTACTGAACCTGGCTGACGTCTTACAGACAGTCACCCAGGTGATAGATGAGGGGAGAGATGGTTCACACATCCTACCTGGACCTCGCCAAGGCTTTTGACACCATTCCCCACTCGGGTATTATTGATAAACTCACCAGCCAGAGCATAAACCTCTATGTCACAGGATGGGTTGCCAACTGGCTTACAGACAGAACCCACATGGTAAGACTAGCAGCCTCCAGGTCCAACTCTTAACCAGTCACAACTGGTGTCCCACAGGGCTCAGCCCTGGGACCCCTACTGTTTGGCATAAACTTCTCAGAGGTACAAGCAAACACAGGTGGACTATGGCAAACCAAGTTTGCCAATGACTGCAAACTGAGAGCCATAACTGACAGTCCAGCTGACACAGACCTCCTTCAAAAGGGCCTCACGGGGACCGACACAGGGTGTCAAAGTCATAGCCTCAAGCTAAATGCCACAAAATGCATTCTGTTTTGGAAAAAACGAAACACCCACAAATTACCACATAGGTGGCAGCCCCCTTAATACAGACGAGGTAATAAGAGATCTGGGGACTAAGGTAGATAGTAAACTCTCCTTTGACAATCATATCGCCAAAGTAGTTAGGACATCCTTCTATGTAGGCCATCTAATTACTGAAGGGTTCGCATCTAGACATACTGAGGTTATAGTGCCCCTTTACTCGTCACTCATCAGGCCCATCATAGAGTATAATACCCCATTTGGGATGTACCTCAGAAGACACTTCCAACAGCTGGAAAGACCATAAAAGTACCTCGCAAAGAGGATAGCTGGCCTCAAACATATGTCCTATGCAGCCAGATTGAATAAACTCCAGCTGTACTCAGTGGCATCTCGTTTACTCAGAGTTGATCTCTGCTAGCCTACAAAGCCATGTCCAACTCAGACTTAATGGATATGCTCCACCTAAGGAAATCCATTTCACAGTGAGCCACATGCTCTAGTGAGCTAAACCTTGCCACAACAATAACTAGAATATGCTGGAGGGACAGATTCCTGTCACAGAGACTCCCCATGCTTTGGAACAACATCCCTAATTACATTATACAGAGCCCCTCACTAACACTCTTCAAGAGAAACCTTAAAGAGTGGATGGGGAATGGTAGATACACCCCAGAGATCCCACCATTGGCTCTGCTTGACAGAGAGACATTTAATTAATCAATGGGGTGGCAAAAGCTAACACATTCTGGCTAGGCTTATGAATGCCCTTGGGACGTTAGCCTAGTACCTACATGTGAACCTATGAACCTATACATACAGTAGCAGTACATGCTGATAGCTTAATTTACTGTTCAGGTGTTGACTTACCTTATGCCAATAGCAGTTGTGTGTGCAATAGTTGCGGGTTGCTTATGTTGGATGCACACAGTAGACTGTCTATACATGACAATTTACAGGGAGTCTTGTGTGTGCCATCCATTTTTACTGTGTGTGCAGGTGGAGAAAGGTGTCAGTCCCTAGGTGCCTACACTGTCAGTGTGTGTGCTACACATTCCCTCCTTGCCAAGGCATGGTCATACTGGGCACACCTCTGTCTGCCTACAGGGGCTGGCTCAGGAGGCTCGTGGTCTGAGTCCCTCTGTGCCTGTGGGGTCCTTAGCAATGGTGGTGGGCTGTGAGGGCCTTCACCATTCTGTCCTTGCTGCAGCTATTTCTGCAGGATCATATTGTGTAGCATGGCACATACTATGAAGATGTGGGCACATGTGGATGAAGGGTACTGCAAGGCTCTACCGGATATGTCCAAGCAACGGAACCATGATTTGAGCATCCAAAACACACACTCTATGATGATTCTGGTTTGTGCGTGTGCCTCATTATGGCATTCTTGCATGGGTGTGTGTGCATTTCTGATGGATGTCATCATCCACGGTTCAGGTGCATAGCCAGCATCCCCCACCAGATGGCCATAGGATGTACCCCCTGGCAAATGCCTGATACAGCTGTGAGGCATGCCAGATGTGGGAGTCGTGATAGCTTCCAGGGCTGCCAGCACACGCATCGATGATAATGCATGTAGCCCCTGGTAGGTTACCCTGGGTCTGAACACTCTTCTCCTCCTCTGGTGCCTGCGGTGGTTGTCAGCATCATCCTCCTCACTACCTTCAGTCTCCATCACATGCTGGTGGATCAAAGCAATGGCAGCCCCTAACATGTACATATTAAAACTTCCCTGTTTGTATACACCAATGGTGCAGTGTGTATGGGAAATCACAAGTGTGTGTGAGGTGCTTTCACACTTTATACTATTGTGCTACAGATGCTGCTGATGTCATCGGCTGTGTATGAGCAATTCCAGCTGCAAGGTATCTTACTTATGGGTTTTACATTGATTACTGCAAGTGCGGGGGCTGTAGTGTGGAGTTATGCTTGCCTGGCTTGATTCATCTGTTGCCCTTTAATTCCCTTTTAAACCTAGATCCCTCCCATTGTCAGGCATGCATCCACCTGCCAGCTTTATTGTCTTGTACTTTCCCTACCCAGTTGTGCATTGTAAAGTGTGTTATGTAGCTGATATAATGCAATTCTACTTTGTTCTGCTGTGAAACTTTACAGTTTTCTTTGCAGTACAGTCCCTCCCCTTTCCTGTTCTGCAGGTAGCTGTTAGCAGCCTTGTTAGCTGTTGTCAATGGCCCACTGTAGGTTCCTAGGTGTTAATTACTCATTTGTACTCCAGTTTTCCTGCTGCAGCATTGCCTTATTTTTTTCCTATATCCTTCCTGTTTCAGCTCCGGTATGCGCCACGCAAACCCATTTACCGGGTTTAAGCTCATTTTAATCTCCGTTCACATGCATAGTTGTTTACCTTGTGTGCTCCCAGCTAGGCAAAGCTAAAGCCAGTTAAACACACCCCTTTCCTTTAGCTTTGCTTAGCTATGGGCAAACCAGATTGGCATTTCTCCAATGTGCTTACAGCAAAGGTGACACCACCCTCTCTTGATGTCATCTTTATCTCATGGTCACACCTGGGTGTTATAACACTACACTGTGAGGTGCATCCTTACACCAGGGGGGGAATCTGTGATTCAGTATAACTCCTCTCATTTGTATTAGATTGCCTACTAATACCTAGAAACCGCGCATAACACTAACACAGCCCCTTAGCAACCCTTGCACCATGGTGTGGTGTTACATGCATGCCATTGACTATTATGGGGAAATCATGATATGTGTTACATTGCAGTTTTATTTTCTTTTTTTCTATTTTTCTTACGATCCTGTTTGCGCCCTGCTGCCCTACGCTTTAAACTTTGCGATAGCGTGAGAAAAATAATAATGTTAATTTTACATTTTGTACATTTTTTTATGCCATTGGCTATATATTTAGCCATTGGCATATATTAACAATATAATACATGTGTTTGGCTGACTGACATGGCTCTGATTTTATGTGGCTGACTGACATGACTCTGATTTTATGTTTGCAGTAATGTAAACCATTTTTTTACAGTTTACATTTCTCCATGCTTACACTACACCTGCACCACTTCCTGGATTGCTAAATACCCTCATTTGCATGCTACACTGCTGCAAATGGGGTGATTAGCATACAGGACCCGAGAGCTGTGCCGGCGTAGCGTACGCAAGTAGTGCACATGAAAACAACTCGTACCTGCATCGCTCAGTGGCCATATTTGGTGTTGGAACACTGACACTACTCCCACACCTGGCGCAAGCTTTGTGAATCCCGGGGATCATCTATCCTTGTCCTAGCTATTTCCCTCCCAGATGTGACAAACAACTTGCATGCTCTCAATTAACTGATTTTTAGCCTTTCAGAAACCCAATACACAGTACTATTTTCAGAAGTTAAAAAAAAAAAAAATATATATATATATATATATATATATATATATATATATATAAAACCAGAAAGCCTGACTAAACTGTGAAGAAATAAAACAAAAGAAAAAATATGTAAAAAAACTAATGTCAAAAAAGTAAGCACTTTCCTGTTTACACAATCACATGAAATGGACTAAGACTTCATCTGACTTCTAAACTCACCCCATAGTACTTCCTAGTTTAAAAATAATTAAAATCATGTGACTAATCATATGACATAACATCTTTCTTATCTTTTCAAAACACTTTTATAATTAATGTATATGTTCAAACCCTTCCCTGTAGATGCATCCAACAATATTTCCAGCAGTATTCACAATATTCCTAATCATCTTCTCTGCTGCCACTCCTCTTTTTTTCTGGTACATAATCTAACATTAGCTGTCAGGATGAAATATCAGTACCCTTGCCTAAAAGGCCCGAGTCATGACTGAAAAAGGTCTTTGGACCAGCTCACTCACCCCATTACAAATAAAATAAAACCAAAAAACAGGACTTGCACGAGTGCCCAAATGAAGGTCAAAAACCAAACTCCTTAGATAAGCACAAGCACTTTATTTCCTTAACGCTGCAACACAAAAGAATACGTTTTCGACATAGAATCCAAGTCTTCATCAGAGATGAACAAATCACAGTAGACCTTACATCATTTTATACCATTCAACTTGAATAAGTAAGAAAAGTTAAGCAACCCAAGAGTTGTGGAATGATCTAATAACACATTCCAGTAAAATACTTAAAAGAAAATAATAAATTGTTAATCGCTATGCAATCCAAAGTAAGTTACTTTGGATTGCATAGCGATTAACAATTTATTATTTTCTTTTAAGTATTTTACTGGAATGTGTTATTAGATCATTCCACAACTCTTGGGTTGCTTAACTTTTCTTACTTATTCAAGTTGAATGGTAAATGATGTAAGGTCTACTGATTTGTTCATCTCTGATGAAGACTTGGATTCTATGTCGAAAACGATTCTTGTGTTGCAGCGCTGAAATAAAGTGCTTGTGCTTATCTAAGGAGTTTGGTTTTTGACCTTCATTTGGGCACTCGTGCAAGTCCTGTTTTTTGGTTTTAGTCTACTTCAGACTTGCACACATCTTTCGATTTGGTTTTGTGTCTTTACAAATAAAATAAACTAAATAAATAAGATTGCAAAACAATTTCTGAACTCATTATATCTGAGTGATGCCACCAGGTGCATCTGCAGTTAACTCCTACTGACTCCTATAGGTGTCAAATATTGCTTGTTCATGTTTGCATCAGTAATTCCAAAACTATGCTATGTACAAGGTTTTAAAATATTTCATCTTAAAGCTTACACATTGGCAAACTCAACTGCATTAATATCTGACCTCTGTCTAGTACAGGTAAATAGATATTAATTGTTTTTTTTCTGATATTAATTTATATAGATATAATTTTCACATTTTTCTAAATATTTCAACAACCAGGTAACACAGAACTCCTTAGCTTCATATGAAAGCTCTCAGCTAGATGAATAAAATGCTGCTGAGGTATTGTAAGTTGTTTACAAAATATTACAAATATAATAGTTACTGCATTTACTGTGACTTATAAAATTCAGTTTAAGACCTAGAACCTAAAGAGTACTACCACTATAAAAATAGGTTGTGAGGAAGAGTTTGCCATTTACACTTCTTTCATAACCCCTGTGATTCCAGAAATGTAAGAACATAATTTGATTCTGTCAGAAGGCTTAGGCTCAGCCCATTGGAAGATAGTGCAAACTTCCTGGGCTCCACTGGAGTGAATGAGTTAAAATACACTCATTGCCTTGAATTCCTGCAAAGGGAATTAAAATGATCATTCTGCTTAAATCTATAAATAAGCTCATAAATTCTATTGTTTGACTACATATTTTTTTTTCAGTGTAGAATGACTCACACATTGTCCATGTTGCAATATACACCACAGGGCAACACTGAGGCTATAAAATAAATAGTTAGCTAACAGTACCAAACTAGAGGGGAAAAATCCAAAATTATGAGAACTATGATGTCTAAAACATGTAGGAATCTAGTGAAAGGGTGCTTATAAGGATACCATGTAGACATCATATCAGACAATCATAAGTAATATAAGTAGTAATCTCCAATTGTGGAAACAGTTAAGTTTGGAGATGGATCCACATGTCCAGATACAGCTGTGGTAGGTGGTACCCCGCATTCTTTATTTAGGGCAGTCATTTTTGACTCCACAAAGTGTAGAGTTTATTATAAATATTAGAGCCTGGATGAATTGTTTTGTATGTCTGAGGGAGAAACCTAGAGTAGCATGACAGAGGATAATTTTGCACAGGGATCAGGGTGGGTTTGCAGTTCCACACATCTTACACTTGAAGGTAATACAGCTATCATTCTCAATTAAATATAAGGTAAAGCCATATGTAAGAAAACAAAAGCGCAAGCTATGGGAAACATATAGATGGTTGGAGGAGATGGACTTGGAGATCTTCTGGGGGATCTGAAGAAGTGGAATAACTACTTCTAGGGAAAATGAGTTCAGAGATTAGTAAAATCTTCATGGGCTCAAGACTGAAAGAATGGCAGCAAGAACTGTTACTGATGGAGGTTAGGATTAAAGATCAGAAAGACAAATCATTGTCGTGGAGATAGAGAAGTTGGAGCAAAATGGTTGAGTATTGGATCAACCTTTCATAGAAGGGAGAATAATGGAGTGTGAAGAAACTTCCATGAACTATAGCACAGAGGTCATAAGAGGTATATTTGAATAGGCAATTTAAAGGGGAACATGGTAAAACAAACTGGACTAGAAAGATAAGAAAATGGCTGAGGATAATTGGAATATAAACACAGGAAACAGTAAATGGGAAGGGAAGGAAGTAGCATCTAAGCTGTATAAGTTATTACAGGAAGATAGATATGACAGTCCTCAGGTACTGACATAGAAGAGGAGCACTGAATGAGATAATAAGGTTACTCCTTGGGAAGGCTGTCAGGTCCAGAAAGGTTCTCATTTGCATGGAAATGCTTATATAAATATTTTGTGAACCTCAGCGAAGATCACACTAAGATATTTCCATCACCGGATGATGGTTGTTGGAGGTAAAACAGAAAAATAAATGGGGAAAATGCCAGCTCATTTTTTTTTGGAAATGTGAGAGGCTAGATAGGTATAGAAAGGACCTGGGGAAATAAGTGAAATAAAAAAGGGACAATTATACTCACAGAAAGCAGTTTTTTTTTTAGGAATCTGGAACATAGAAGAGAACACCAGGAAATATTATGGATCACACTCCTGGTGGTGGAAAAAACAGAATAGTTTGACCCATATCAAATTAACATCGTTGGTAGAGATGTTGAGGAAGAAAGAGGAGGGGTATTGCAAGAGAAGATGCATTGGTTTATTAATCATTGGCTACCATGACTGCAGTATATGGATAGATATTCAGATGACTGAATAGTGCCAGAGGAAGTATAAAGAAAAAGGAATGTGGTAGAGGAGGGGACTGACACTGGTGTAATTACAAATAGGTTGCAGCCATTAAAGGGGTGGGGGAAAGGTTTACATGTGTTAAAAAGAGCTGCATTTTTACCTCATTCTTTGCAATCTTTTGATGAAGAAAATAAAGCACCTTTATTAAATTATCACTTCATACAATACCACAGCCACACATACATTAACAGAAAACAAAGCAAGCCATATTAACATTTTTTCAATTTGATGCATTCCACTTTACATATGCTCCTTTCTTTTTAACAATTAGCATTAACTTCAACATTTCATAAATTACTCAATTCCTGCCTTCTTTTAAACCTTAGTCCTCCTCCTGAACATTACTCTGCATGTATTGTTCCCATAAATTTAATTTCTGTGTAATTTTCTCCTTTCCTTTTCTAATGATCCAATCTCCAGTCCTTTTATCTCCTTTACAATATTTAGCATTGAATAATATTTGAATTCCATTTTCAGTAATTGCTTTTTTTCACAGTCAATAGCATTACACTTAGTAAAGACTTACTGTGTCTTGGCAATTCACATTCCAGCATACCATCTCAGAAGAATCATTACATTAGTTACAGCCATTTGCTTCCCCAACATTTCTAAGCACACCTGAGGTCACTTTTTTAAATCTACCAACTTGTTACACTCTCAAAAAAGTTCTTAGTTACCTCTTTCATTCCCATCACACTTCCAGCATTTTCTATCTATTTGAGGAAAAATTCTCTGAAGTCTGGCTAGAGTATAAAAATATCTAAGCAAACACTTCCAAGCAAAAACATTAAATGTTCTGGACTTTATAGCATACTTTGGAACCATGTCCTTCTACTTCTCCGTTTTAAACTGCTTTTCCAATCTCTTGTTTCTTGGTCTGGTTGACTCTTATAGTTATCATGCAATATTTCATATGCCCCACTAATTATCCATTTTTAAGAGCAGATTCTTTAATGGATTCAACTAAAACCTCAACAGAGTTGGTCCTTCACTTATCACTCCCCTGTCCCTTTGCCTATACTCTGATATCATTCCCTGGTAGGGAAGGCAGTCTCTAACCTGCAGTCCAAACTTCTGCTTGGCCTCACCTCACTGTATTACCACTCTTTCTATAGTTATTTTCTCCTAATGCATTGGTTCCTTTGCCAAGTTTCTCCAGTAAAATGCAGCCTCTCATTGCTTATTTTCTATACCCCTACTTGTAGTTATCCCTAGTGGCAAATATCTCCTTTTTTGTGCAGCTTAGTTCTTAGAATGCTTCATGCTACTTTATGAATATAATATTTTGCATGGTTATCATTCTTCTTAAGGGTCTGCAGTCAAAATCCTACCCTAGCTTTATCTCTCAAACTTCCCCCATTCCATCATCCTTTTCCTATTTAATGTATAACCTTCTGCTTGTTATCTCTATGAGTCTTAGCTGTATACGTATAAAGTATCCCTTCAGAGCAGGTAAATTCAAATTTATTTAAGTGCTTAAGTTCAGGCACTGTACAGGAAGTAAATAACTGGCATAGCACATAACTCATAAATAATGTAAGAGAAAATATACAATAAAACAATGAATGACAAATTGGTCACTTAGAAGCCAGTTCAAACAAATGTGATTTTAACTATCCTTTAAATCCTACTAAGGTGGGTGGTCTGTAAGGCAACTTGCAAGCAAGTTCCATAACAGAGGACCTTCCTAACTGAATGAGTGACTGCAGTTTAATTGCAGGATGTAAGGTAGAAGTAACAGGAGGCTTTATGTGCTGGAAAAGTGTGTGGCTAGGATTATATCTATATAGAAATCTGATAAGTAAGGAGGATCAAGATTATAAAAAGCCAAATAAACCAATACAAGAATCATATAAACTATGCTCTGCTTTATAGGTAGTGAGTGCAAATTATGCAAAATCTGAGTAATATGCTGGTATATTGTAACTGCAGTAAGCAACTGAGTGGTGGAGTTTTGCATTAGCTATAAGTAAGCAAGTTTTGAATCTGGTAAACCAACAAATAAAGTATTACAGTAGTCAAAGCTTGAGCAGACCACAGCATACAACACAGTAGGGAAATTACTGACAGGAATAATGTGTTTGATAAGGTTGATATTCTGCAAACTGAAGCAAAATGATTTGACCATAACTTCAAAAGATGGCTACACACTGATCAGCAATTTAGTTTCAGGTCTCCTGGTATGAAAACAAAGTGAGAAAAACAGGCCAGCAAAATTGTCACTTTGGGTAAAATCTAGTTATTGGCTAGCAATCACATTGCCTGGATGTCAGCAAAGAAGTAAATTTAGAGAACCTGAAAGAAAATCAACCATAAAAGGCAAAGAGAAAACATTAGCTGGGGAAAATCCTGCAGCTGTTTTGCAATCAGCGGTTTAAACTTCAGCTTTGTTACAATAGATGGCTTCCAGTAATTTAGAGGAAAGAATACATCAAATGTACTCATAGGTGATTAAAATAAATGAAACATTGAATGAATATATAAATTCAAGATAACAAAAGGATGGAAAAAATATAAGCTTTCACTTGCTATTTATATGAACTGATACAACTGGAAATTCAAAGGTTGAAATGAAGAAAAGGCTGACTGATTATGAGGCATCTCAAGAAAAGCTGTTTCAAAAAAAAAGAGATAGAAGACAGATCATGCAGACAAAACCTGAGATTTTCTGCTGTACCAGAACTGGAATCAATGGAGTGTATTACATTTATGAGTACAAATAAACAACTGGACTGGTGTTCCACAGCAAGGTTTGTTAATTAAAAGGGCATATCAAGTATATGCTCCATAATGGCCATGAGAAAGCAGCCAAGACCTAAATTACTAAATATTCTATCATTCTAGCAGAAAGAGCTCATCTTGACAAAACTGTGGAAAGAAGGAACAGTATTAAAATTGGAGACAGCAGGGTGTTTGTGGAAAATGATTGTTCGCTGTACATCAGGTGGAAGAGAAACAAATTCATCCCTCCAATCAGGGAATGTCAAGGGTGGCACAATGGCACAGCAGACAGCATTGTTGCCTCACAGCAAGAAGTTCCCCAATTCATTTCTCAGCTGAGGTGCCTTCTGTGTGCTATCTGCATGTCCTCCTTGTGTTCGCATGGGTTTCCTCCGTGTGCTCTGCTTTCCTCCCACATTTCAAAGATATGCAGTAGGTAGATTGGACACTCTAAATTGGTCATAGATGTGAGTGTGCATGTGAGTGTGTGGCGTGGATGAACTACTGCGGCAGGACTAGCCACCCAGTGGTGTAAATTTTGGCTCTAGATGACTGACACAATTGAAGTGACATCCCAACCCCATGTTCAAAAATGGAAAAAAGGGGTTGTGAATGAATGGATGAATCAGGAAATGCCAAGAGGCAGGTGTGAGATTCATACAATTTCTGAAATATTTCTAATACCTCTATAGGAGCTCTGGTCATTTTTCTTGTCACAGACCCCTTAAGTTTTGTGACAACCCTTTCTAATTTCTGTTGACTAAGTTGATGTGTTTAAAAGTTTTTTGCATGCTGAAGTTATCGAAAATAGTTGCTTAACTGCATCCATTCTAAACTCATGCATATTATTGAAATACGTCCTTATTTTTCCTTTAGCACTGTGAAGTTGCTCCTCCTTGTGTTCTGTTAGAGTCCCCTTAATCTACAATAATTCATCCTTCATCAGCCCCTCTAAATAGGTCACATTACATCTTTCCCATATCAGTTTCTCTTTTATTTCTATCCTGTTTTTAAACTTCATTTTTATTTTATCTTACTCACTAGCTATCCACTCAGAAGAAATTTCTATCTTTACTGTGCTGCGGTAGCATTGTCACCTCACAATAAGATGTTGTCCTGTTCGATTCTCAGCTACAGCATCTTCTGTGTGGAGACATGCATGAATGGGCATACCTTCGTTGAAGGTTGTGCGTCAGAGCTGGCAACTCGGCACGTAAAAATCTACTGCCAATCATTAGCGGACCGGAGTTCCACTGTGGCGACCCCTAACTGGGAAAAGCTGAAAGACACAACAATAACAACAACAACAACTAATAGCTCTCAAATAATTTCCACTACCCATTTGTTAAATTACTCTGTTTCTAATAAGTAAAGTCCCAGTATCTGATTTTATTTTATTAACCTGCATCTCTATCTTAGTTTTTATTGGTGCAAGATCTGAGATGGTTATTGAATGTGTGTCAAAGCCTTCATTTAAATACACAAGCTCCTGTGAAATATAACATCTGACCAGTCTAGCCCAGTTATTGTACCTTGGGGAATAATATGCAAATCCTGAGTTCTAATTACGGAATTGAAATCTTTCATGCCAAATATTCTCACATACTTCTTCAGAAATCTACATCTTTTGTTATATTTTCCCTTCTAGGTCCCCATGACACATCTTTGATATTGCAAATAAAGTTCCAGTTCTCACTCATAAATAATACTCCCTGCTGAAAGCTGATTATTTCAATAACACACTTTTTGGTGGAATATAAATACATTCTAACATACTTTTCCTCAATTGACAGTAACTCCTGCCATTATTATATTTTTCTATCACTATTAGAATCCCTTTAGCAAACAGTATTAATCATCCTTTCCTTTGCCCAGAATATTCTGCTGAATGTCCATGCTGAAATTTTTGATCAAATTCACATGCTTAATTCTATCCAAATGTATCTCCTGCAACATTACTATTTGTGATCTACATTTCTTAATATAATTCACTGCTCTCTGCTTTTTGTCCAAATATTTAAGGCCATTTACATTCAGTAATAACATGGACAGAAGAGCCATTATGATACAAAGCTATTATTCCATATATTATACATGACATTTCTTTTGAATGTATATTCCCAGTGTTTAGTTACATGATCACACTAATACTTGGCAGGCTGATCTCTTATGCTGTTGCTTCTTCTCATCTCCATTTGAACCCATATGTTGCATTTTCAAGACTTTTTGCTTCAATAAAAAAACAGTAAGTTTGCAGCTGCATGAAATAATCTTTGTAAATTTCACTCAGAACATGCTGTTCAGATATTTCATTGTTAATAGCTTGCACCTGTAGACTTCTTGTCTCCTACTGAGAGCATTTGCCAGTGAGAAAATAACTAATGATTTTGTAAATGTAATAAAACTACATTGTGGTGCCTTTCATAATTTTGTCTTATTTCAAGTCTATTTGCTAAAAAAATGTATATAGATTAACCAAGGACATTACTCTAGACATCCACCCATAGAAAACATGGGAAATTATCTTAATTTTGCATACAGTGTGTTCAATGCACTTTTACATCAGCCACCAAAGCATCCTAAAATCACTTTATATTAACTTTTGCTTCTTTCCAGCCTTCCATACTTGGTTACAGTAAAAAGCATGAATATATTGGGACTAATAAAAGGTGTTTTTTGCTAGAATAGCTTTAGCATATACAATTGTCACCGATAAGACTCTCCTGAACTTACAACTGCACCATATACAAAACTGTTTTACAATATAACATGCAATTTATATAATGATTTTTTTACACAAATATTAAGAACAAACACTTTTACTTACTGTTACTTTGTCAGGCCCATCAGCATCTTTCTAAAAATTAATAATAGAAAGTGGGGTATATGCTTTAGAGTTTATCCACCAGAAAAATTCCTGTCGTATCAACCATTTCTTACAAAGCCACACTTCATGTCTAATCTTATATATAATGGATTGATGCATCATGTACTAATTTTCGCGTCTGAAGTACTCCTGATTCTTCTAGTCAGCTCCCGTGCTTTGCTTTTTTTCTGTTACTCAAGTATTTCCTGTGGAACAATTAAAAAGGTTCCACTAACAAAGTCTCTCTATGGTCTTTGTTATTGTCAGAAGAATGAGAAGCAGAGCCCCCTTCTGTATGCTGACTAAACAGTTTTTTTCCCTCATAATCCTGTTCTGTGTTAAAAATGCCCTTGATCATCCAGCAAAAAATATATTCTGAAGAAATCTAGATATCTCACACCTGCCTCAAAATTCATTGATTACTGAGATAGAGCTCCTTCTCTTCTGTGTGGTGTAGCCATTTTCCAGAAATGCTCTGCTATCCCCAATTTATAATACTTTTTTTCTTTCCTCCACAATTTTGTCAGGAACAACTCTTTCTGTTGATATGATTGCATCTTTACCAATATTGGTCTTGGCTGCTTTCTCTTGGCCAAGCTTGGGGCAAACACATGATGCACCTCTCAATTAACAAATCCTCTATAGTTGTTCTAGTTTCTCTCATACAACAGAAAATGTCACTTTCTCTTGCTGCATATTCTGATTTCTAATTCAACTATTTTTGGAACTGTTCTTGAGAAGCTGGATGCTGATACAGCTATTTTAAATTTCAGCTTTTGATTATTGCAATTTTACAAGCTCATCTGAATAGCTAAAGCTTCGTCTATTTTTCCAGCCTTTTGCTCTTTGACTGTATATATTCATTTAGTGTTTTATTTATTTTAAACACTTCTGAGTGCATTTTGTTTATTTTTTTCCTCTAAATTACTGGAAGCAATCTCCTGCACCAGAGCTGAAACTTGAACTGCTTTTTGCTGAAGAACTGTGAAATTCTTCCCAGAAAGAGTTGTTTTTCTTCTCCTTTTCTGCTTAATTTTTCTGTTACTTTCAACAAAGTTCTTATTTGTTGGCATCCTGACCATGCAATTACTGCCCAATAACTGAATTTTACCCAAATTGCCTTTATTGTATTTTTTTAATACAAGTGTAATTTGCACACTGGGGGAGCTCTAATCAAATTGTTTTAACACCTTATTGAATTATCACTTAAGACATGTATTCAGAGCTTCCCTGTGCCTGGCTTGGACACCTGTGACTACAAGACTTGGTTTGCTTCTAAAACCATCTGGACCTACAAAGCTGATATAACTAATGTTTCCACTTGTTGTAACTGTCTCAGTACTATTTAACACTTCTGTAATGCATTTATTGATTTGTTGAACTTATCACTGACTGTACTCTTAGGTTGTTTTAACAGTATTCTAATATTTGCTAACTTCCTCTGGTTCTGCAAAAGCTGTTCTGAGTTTCCCAAAGTTCTCCTGTGTCTGCCAAAATATTTCTAAGTTTTGAAAAGTTTTTCTGTGTTGTTCTCTTATGTTGTGCACTTCTTCCGTATTTTGTTGAATACTTCTCAGGGTTAGTGAACTTATTTCTAAGGATTCCTGATACTGCAGGAATTCTATAAAGCAAATTTTCACTGCACTTGAAAACCAGTTAATTTTACATTAAGAAGGTTCTTTTGCACTCTGGTGGGAACAAAGCTGAATTCAACCCATCCAAGTTGGAAACTGCTGGTGGAAAGCTTACTGTCTTTTTATCTGATTGGCCTGAGGGATTAACTGTGTAAAAGTCTTTCATCCTGCTGGTATAGAAACCTTGTAAATCTCTCCAGTTTAAAATCCTCTATGGGAAATGCTCTCCATAGTCTCCCACTGTTCACAGTTACTCAAAGAGCTGCCAGTTTGTACAGAGGGCAGTACCAGTGCAGGTCATCTAACTGGAGTTGCTCAACGTTTGATGACTTTTGTCAGGAAGTCTGGAGAGATTCTGCTGAAAGTCAAAGCATCCACTGCTAAAATTGAAAACTAAGTACTTTTAGAGGTTTTTTTTTACTTTTCTAACTGTATTTTATCATTTTGCTGCCTCAGTTTGCTAATTTGTACTGTATTTTCTGCACTTTAAAAAAGCTCATTTGTTGTATTAAGTAGCTAGTACATAGCACAGACTAGACTCAGATCTGGTGAATCTAGGCTCTAGTGTTACACTTGAGCACTATTCCACCCATATTACATTAGGAGGGCCCTGCCTGCACCCCTGTAGCAGAAATGTGTAGTTTGAGCTTCAACTGAGTTGGAAATTACTGGAAGAAAGCTCATTGTGTGCTTTCTGTTTGGTAGTTTAGCTTAAAGGTGTTTAATTTTGCTTGTATTTAAGCCTTGCATTTGCATGGGTTTATGCTCTTTTAACTGGAGCCGCTCAACATTTGGCACTTTTGCCAGAGATCTGGAGAGATTCTGCTGAAATCCAAAGCATCCACTGCTAAAATACAAAAAAAATAAGTAGTACATTGTGAATTTCCTTTGCACTTTGCTGACTGTATTTTATCATCTTGCTGATTTTTACTGTATTTTTCTGCACTTTAAAAAATCTGTTCTGTTGCTTTAAGTAGCTAGTAGATAGCATAGACTAGATTCAGATCTGGTGAATCTAGACTCTATTGCTACACTTGAGCACTATTCCAGCCATCTTACATTAGGAGGCCCTGCCTGCACCCATGTGGCATAAGTGTGTAGTCTGAACCTCATCTGAGTTGGCGATTACTGGAGGAAAACCCATTGTGTGCTTTCCCATTAGTAGTTTAGCTTCAAAGTGTTTAATTTCAACTGTATTTAAGCCTCACATTTGTGCTTAGCTGCACACTGAGCAACGGGGCTCAGCAGTGCCCTATATAGATGCAAACACCCTGAAAGACAATTTTCTCTTAGACATCTGTTAGTGAACCTTCCCAAGCTTCCCTGCTGCATTGCAGGAAACTCAGTTGTGCACTGAGAAGCATTTCCATAGTTTTCACCCCTAGCCTTCAATAGAATAAGCCCCTTTGTTAATCCTAGAGTCAAATCTCATCAAAGTAGCCCACTCCCCAATGATGGTCAGTTACCAACCATTTCTCCAGCAAGCCTGGTTGACATGGGCATCATGAGGCAGTGTAGTAATTGCCTCATGTATACTGACAACCACTTACTCCTAAAACAAACAAATACAATATATGAGAGATGCAATTACACTATGAATTTGGAATCAGTTGTCTCACATAACAATAACGTGGACATCAAACAGGTTGTCAGCACACGCACATCACTTCTCACACAAAACAAGATCACAACACATAAACCCACATACACGGAGGTACTCAATATAGGCCTACCAAAAGATCAGAGACCTCCCAAGTGCAAACCATTTTCACACACTACAAAGCAAATAGAATCCACTACACATAACAACGCACACATCAGTGTCTCAACACACACATCAGTGTCTCAACAAATAAGCCCTTAAGGCAATACACCTCAAAAACAAATGTCCTGATCATAGGCGACTCCATAGTGAGACACACGGATGTCCCCCTCCCCAGGCTGGACAAGGAGAAGGTCACAGTCAGCTGCCTGTCAGGTACCAGGATCTGTCAGATCACACACACATTGAAGTCACTCAACAACAATTACCATTATGACTCTGTTGTCGTACATGTTGGGGTGAATGACTTGAGACATACCTCTGTGGACTATATGAAGACAGACATGACTGAACTCTCAGATTATTTGTCCCAGGCAGGTATGTCCCTAGCCCTAAGCAGCATTCTACCTTCACACAGGATGATGCCACAATACAGACAAAAAAATGACTTCAACAATTGGCTTAGCTTCTAGTGTCAGTCCAGGTGGATCCAGTATCTGTCAGCCTGGGTAGACATGGTTGACAGACTATGCTGCTTTGTCAGAGATGGACTTCATCTGTCTTCTCTATTCTTTCAGATACTGTCAAAGGCGCTTGCCTTCCCCATAATGCCTTTTTAGGCAATGTCAAAACAAAATTTCCGATGTAAAAAAATCCACTCAAGACAAACTCAAGGTTATACTGCTTAATGCTAGGAGCCTAAACAGGAAACTGCACTCCCTGGAAGCACTCCTCACCTCTGAAGAATCTGACATCTGCACAGTCATTTAGACATGGTTCAAGACCGCAGAGAGAACCCTGGCTGTGCAAAGCTACAATGCCTTCCACACATTCTGACCCCAAAAAGACTGTGAAAGAACCAAAGGTGGAGGTGTAGCCATCTTCATTAAAGCCAAATACACCTTAAGACTGGTTAAACAGTGTGACTGCCTTGAGCTACTGCAGGTCCAACTAACTATAGGTAAAGCACCCTACCAAATCTTTGCTAGCTACAGGTCCCCCACCATGAACCAGGAGAACCATACCACCTACCTGTACTTACTAGAGTCACTCACTATACAGCCAAACATTTTGGTTGTGGGAAAGTTCAATTATCCTTCCACTGATTGGGCGAAGTACACAAGCACAGATATGTTCTCCTTCAGGTTCTTGGACTTTGTCAATACAAATGCCCTGGAACAGCTAGTCTGTATGCCCACAAGGGGCTCAAATGTCCTAGACTTAGCACTCACCAACATGGGGGGGGGGGGTCATTGCACCACCCCCTGTGTTTCACCCTCCCTGGTAAGGTGTTAGAAAAATATGTATTTGAACATATATAAAGTGCTAGTTAAAAAGCAAATAGTGTATAATGCATTTTATTCTATTATTAATATGGCAATAAGAATTTTACATGTAATTGCTTGAAGCTTTGGAACTGCAGTGTATTTGAACTCTGACCCTGGCAGTAGCCAGCTCAGCAGGCTTATGTTTTCACTAATGATTATCTGCTGGGTCAGGAAATTAAATGTATAAAGCATTGAAAATCTTCTTCTCCTTCCTTTGGGACAATTGGCCTTGTAAATGTTATCAAGATAAGACACAGCTGTTGGGAGAATGTTGCAAGAAGAACAAAGAAGTGTATTACAAGACTGAACCAGCTATTGTATTCGAGCAGGCCTGAAACCTTAAAGGAGTAACATTTACTGAAAGACATTATAACTGACTAGGTGCTTTGCAAGGCTATATTATTCCCAAGGGAAAACTTTTTTAAAATATGTAACATCAGCAATCTTTATGAATAGGATGTTGTGAACCATAGTGATGTAAGTGCCCTGTGACTAATCACGTCAGAAAGGTGGGCACAAACTAGAAAGTAGAAACTATAAGAATTGTATACTTCCTGTATCATGTCAGACAAAATTCTGTACTTGTACGTTTTTTGCCCCCTGGTGTACACTAGTAAACTTTTGCATCTGAGCCTCCTGTGTTGTAATCTTTATTTTTATTTAACAGTTTGGTCCTTCTTGAACCGGAAACCCTCAGACAGCTACAGATCAGAGTGCACCCGTGATCGAACACTGCGCAGGAGAAGCTACCGAAACGGTTCTTCTTGAAATATAAAAGACCTCTGACTGAATTGTCATTTTGAGAGGCTGGCCACTTTCTGATCTGTGGCCAAAGAGCGGTCTTGAACTGGTCGACTCAGGAGGCTCAGGTAGGAAGATATTTGCCTTTTTTCTGTTTTAGATCAGGGACTAGATTGCAGTAAATATTATTGTCAGAAGATTTGTTATACAGATCAGGGACAAAAGGTAATTACTGTATATTTTGTCAGAGATCAGGGAAACAGAATAAGGTAGGCAGTCATTCTAGATAAACTGTGTAAAGAACTGAAATACCACGTGGTGAAAAAGGTTACGTAACATTTTCTTTTAATATGGGAAATCAGTGCACTAAAACATCGCGAGATCAGGCCCTAACTGAAGATGCAAAATATATGCAATTACAACGGGCTGATAATGTTAGGTATTATACAAAATGGGTTAATAAATACGGATTAGATGGTAAATTGGATAAAATTTCATTAGTTAAACTCTTAAAACAACTTAAATCTGACGCAGAAGTTCAGGCAAAAAAACAACGATTAGGTATTCCTCAGGCACACAGGTGGATTGAGGAAGTAAACCGAAGGGAACAGAAAACTAAAAATGCTAAAACATTATTTTTAGATAAAGAGGATAATAATATAGTAATAGCGATGGCTCCTCCTCCTCCGCCCCCTCCGATGCCTTTTTCAGGATATGAAGCAGGTGGACAAGCTGGTCCACCTCCACGTTATCCTGATGTAACAATGACACTAAAACCATTTGTTAGAGATCCTATTGAAACTAGGTCCCGGACACGTAAAACACTTGGGGACACAGACTTGTATCAAATAGGGAAAAACACACTAGAGGAAAATGAGGAAGAAATCTGTCCACTAATCGAGGTACCAAATCCTCAGGCAGGACAGGAAGGGCAGGACCCAGCTCTTCTAGTGTACAGACCATGGACACCGGAAGATATTCGGAAAGCTACAGAGGGAATCCCCCATCCAAAAGTCAATTACACAAAGTTTTTACAAGACTTACAAGGTATGAGACTAAGTTACCACTTAAATGGGGAAGAAGTAGAAAAGGTAGTTAGACAAATTGTGGGACCAGACTGGCACATGATTTGTGGCACCTGGAATCCTCGTAATGCAGAGCTTAAACCACTCCCACATAGTGACGCAGAACTAGACAACAGAGTAAAAGGTCTTACGGACCGAATTTCCAAAAAATGGAAACCTAGAGCAGATTGGACTTGCATTAACCAATGCATACAAGAGAATGAAACTGTAGATGGGTATTATGGTAGATTATTGGAATGTTTCAATAACCATAGTGGTATGGCTATTCCTGAAAATCAGACACATGATACCTCGTATGAACAGCAACTGAAAAATGCGTTTTTGAAAGGTTGCATTGCACCTATCAGTAGCTTCATTACGAAGCATATGATAGATCATCGAACAAGTAGGCTACAAGCCTTACTTGAATATGCTAGACATGCCGAAAGACACTTTAATAGTAAAAAGAAAAAGAAGACACAAGTCTTCACTGCTGAAGATGGAGCTGAGGTTTTTGTAGTACAGTCCGGTAAAAAGGGTAAGAAAAATGCCCAGGGAAACAGACAATCTGACAAATGGTCAGAAGATTTTGAAGAAAGAAAAAAGAAAGGTGAGTGCTTTAAATGCGGAAAGAAAGGACATTTAGCGAGGGATTGCAGGCAGAATAAAAAGGTGACTACAGAAAATAAGGATGATAAGGACTGACTATATGATAGTGATGAAAGTCAGAAATCATCAGGAAAGGCTAACAAACAAAGAACAAATGTAAACGTAGTAGAAGGAATAGAGGAAGTGCAAGTAGATATGGAGGATGAAGAAAGTGAAATTTTAGATTTGGCATTACTGAGCTTGGAGCTCTATCTGGCAGACACAAAACCGGAAGTCACACTTCTGGTGGAGGGGAGGGAAGTAAAATTCCTGTGTGACTCAGGAGCGTCACGGACTTTGATACACCCCTCCAAGTTACCAGAATATTCCGAATCACCTGATTATATATTAGTAAAAGCAGCAAACGGACAGCTATATAGGGAGCCACTCTCCCATGATATAGCAATAACTGAACCTGTTTCAGGTATGACTCAGAAAAGTAAAATCGTAGTTTCTGCAAAATGTCCAGTAAACCTACTGGGAAGAGATCTTATGCAGATATTTGGCATAGCGGTAGTTCCCACCATGCAGGGTATGGAGGCACAAAGACAAATGGATACTTTCGTGGTGTGACCGGAGGGTGAGACTTTTTACTGGTACAGCCAGGACCTAGTTACGACTGGTCCAGGGGCAGTAACCGAAGAACTGATGAACATAGCCATCAGTAAGGCCCCCTCCCTTGACACTGACCGACAGCATTTGTTACACTGTACTCTATACTACTGTAGCATGCCAGGACCTGATAAAGAATATGAGCAAGAACTATTCAAAAATCCTGCTAACAGATTAGTATTACAAACCTTGTATTGGGATACTGAGGGAAACAGTGTGGTAAGCTGTTCATTACCTCAGGAATTCATGACACTGTACAAATCTAATTGACTACCGCATGTCAGCTTAACAAAAAACAAGAATATGAAATGGGCAGACTTAGGAGAAAAAGTAACAAGATGGGAAAAACAAACTGATTTAGAATTATCAGAACAGGGAATACAAAAACAGAAATTGAATTGGCTAACACAGACACATCCAGCTGTACACTTACAAACTAGTGAAGACAGCTGATTAGTGTTCTTATTAGAAGAAGAAGAAAAAGCCTTGTGTGATATACCAGAGATTCTTTGGTCAGCAGGCAAATCAGATGTAGGACTTATTCGAACAGCAGGACCAGTTACTATTACACCAAAATCAGCATTTAGACCACAAAAAAGACAATACCCCTTGAGGAAAAATGCAGAACAAGGAATCAAGCCTATAATAGCAGCATTACTCAAGGAAGGAGTACTGGTAGAATCTCTTGATTCACCATGTAATACCCCTCTATTTCCTGTTAAAAAGCAAACGGGAATGGCGGATGGTACAGGATTTACAAGCTGTAAACAATGCAATAATACCTAGAGCACCTACGGTGCCAGACCCACACACCTTGTTGAACGATTTAAAGCCGCAACAAAAATATTTCACTGTAGTAGACATAAGCAATGCTTTCTTTTCAATACCTATACATCCTGATAGCCAGTATTGGTTTGCATTTACATTTCAGGGTAAAAGGTATACCTATACTCGGCTACCACAGGGATATTGTGAAAGCCCAATAATATTTGCACAAGAAATGGCTAGCAACCTGGCAGGGTTTACCCCACCAGGAGGTAGTCAGATTCTGCTTTATGTAGATGACATCTTGCTAGCAGCCCCCACCCAGCATCAATGCAGGGAGGATACTATAGCGTTATTGAAATTTTTAGCAGCACAGGGACATAAATTAAACAAAAGTAAGTTACAACTCTGGAAAAAACAGGTTAGATACCTAGGATATGTAATATCCAATGAAGGTAGAATATTAGACGAAGACAGAAAAACAGCAATTTTACAAGCACCTAAACCAGCAACCAAGAAGGAAATGATGTCCTTCTTGGGAACAACTAATTTTTGTCGAAGCTGGATATCAAACTATGCTTTAGAATCTGCTCCACTGGCTGATTTAATATATAAAACACCAATGGCAGCACAAGATTTATTACAATGGACACCCGAAGCAGAAATAGCTTTCTGCAGACTAAAATAATTGATAGCTTCTTCATTAGTTTTAGGACTTCCGAATTACCACAAATGATTCTTTCAGACCATAGATTGTAAACAGGGATATATGACGTCAGTTCTGACGCAACAGCATGGGGATAAGCAACGCCCCATAGCTTACTATTTCATCATAGTTAGACCCAGTGGCACGGTCATTGCCTAACTGTGTGCAAGCAGTGGTCACAGCTGCAATGGCAGTACAGGCTTCGGCCTCAGTGGTGTCATTCCACCCTCTCACATTGAGATTGCCTCATGCAGTCGCGATAATTTTACTGCAAGAAAAAATAGCATATCTTTCTCCTGCTAGACATCTTTCATGTATGACCATACTGCTGAGCCAACCTCATATGGTAATTGAACGTTGTACAACATTAAACCCGTCGACGTTACTTCCAACCCCTGTGGAGGGCACGCTGCACAGTTGCCTGCAGGAAATTGAGCAAACAAACTTTGCCCAGACAAGATCTCACTGATATGCCCTTGGATGATGCCGAGGTGACATTTTACGTGGATGGCTCGTGCAGAAGGGGTCCTACAGGGAAAACTCTAGTGGGGTATGCAGTAGTTACAGATACAAAGATCTTAGAAGCCCAACCTTTACAACATAACCTATCTGCTCAAGCAGCAGAATTGATAGCTTTAACACGGGCTTGCACTCTAGCGAAAGATAAATGTGTGAACATATATACTGATAGTCAGTATGCTTTCTCTACAGTGCATGTTTTTGCGCAACAATGGAAAAATAGGGGAATGATAACATCTAATGGTAAACCGATTAATCATGCGCAACTTATTTTGAACCTATTAGATTCTATTCAGTTACCTACTAAAGTAGCTATTTGTAAATGTTTAGCTCATACAAAACAACAGGATAGAACTTCAAAAGGAAATGCAAAAGCTGATGCAGCTGCAAAGCAAGCAGCCTCAGACTCAGAAACTTTACTTTTAACTGAGGAATTACAACCCTCTGAGATTTTAGATCTAGAAATGTGAAAAACAATGCAGACACTAACTACAAAAGCAGAGAAACAAAAATGGGAGAAACGAGGTGCAATCCTTGAAAAGGGACTGTATATCTCCAAAGAGAAAAAAACAATATTACAGTCTAATTTATTTAGATATGCAGCTTTGTTGAGCCATGGGCAGTGCCATGTCTCAACAGGGGGGATGGTACAGTTAGTAAATCGAATATTCCAAACATACGGATTCATAAATTATACAAAAAAATTTTGTGCAGCATGCCATACTTGTAACAAACATCATACACAAGGGGCATTCAAACCCAAGCAAGGGAGTTTTCCTACACCACCATATCCGTTCCACACTATTTGTATGGATTTCATAGAGTTGAATAAATGTGAAGGGAAAAAATACTGTTTAGTAATTATAGATATGTTTTCTAAATGGGTAGAATCTTTTCCAACTAAAAATCCGGATGCAGCAACAGTGGCAAAAGCCCTAGTAAAAGAAATAGTTCCTAGATTTGGCATACCGGAAAGGATTTATAGTGACAATGGGACACATTTTGTTAATCAGATGATCCACCAGCTTGGGAGATTCTTTGGAATCTCCTTAAAGAATCATTGTGCTTACCACCCACAGTCTGCAGGACTGGTGGAAAGGTACAATGGAATTTTAAAAAACAAATTGAGGAAGCTAGTGAGCGAGACACAGAAAAACTGGATTTGCTGTCTGCCTTTGGCACTGCTGAACATGAGAACAGTTCCAAATGTAAAGGGTTTGACTCCCTTTGAAATGATATTTGGAAGGGCATATTATGTGCCACAGTGGGAAGCTCTCATGCCTGCAGAACTAGAGGCTGACAGCTCATTAGCTAGCTACATGAGAAAACTGTTAACAAATAAAACTGTTTTGCAGTTGAACTCTTTTTCAGATAAAAGACAGACCAGACCGTTGGAAGCAGTGCTGACTCCGGGGACCTGGGTGTGGCTGAAGGTTACGAAGAGGAAGAATTGGGCGAGTCCAAAGTGGGAAGGACCATACCAGGTACTGTTGGCAACGCCTACTGCAGTCAAAGTTGCTGAGAGGACATCCTGGGTCCATCTGACGCACTGTAAACCGGTAAAGAATTTTCAACTTGATAAACATTTTGTGACTGATACACAACAAAGGCAGGATGGCCAAGAGCAAAACGAGTAAAAATACAGATCAACCCCAAAGATGTTGTTTAATCATCTTGTTGACTATGCATTTATTGACTATGATTATGATGACCCTCCTTTTGTTGTGGTTTTTCCTACATGTAACCACACAAGTGAAAGTGGAGAGACGTGATGAACTATCTATAGACTGGCATCCGAACTTTAACACATACCTAGCTATGAAGCGTATATATGTAGAGACTATGAACATTTCAAATTGCTGGG
This sequence comes from Protopterus annectens, assembly GCF_019279795.1. Lineage (NCBI taxonomy): Eukaryota > Metazoa > Chordata > Ceratodontiformes > Protopteridae > Protopterus > Protopterus annectens. The sequence continues at coordinate 637,027,009 of NC_056728.1, read as the reverse complement.
TTTGTACTGCTATACCAACAGCATATGGAGGACTGTTAATGTCCGCTGTCCCCTTGAGGATAAATGAGACTTGGGAGAATTTACTTTTTGATACAGGATCTGTAAGATCACAAGACAAAATCGCATTGTATTTGCCTATCACACAGAAGGGAATTGTATGTTTCTATAAGAATGATACACTTCAAGTGGGTTGGAGTAACTGTAATATAACCATATCTTATAAATGTTACATTAAAGTTAAAGATAGAGGCACTGTTTGTAAAATATTTGAGTTTAATGAAAACAACATTAAGTGAAGTGCAGAGAAATCCTGTTTTACATAAACAACTGTCTATTATAGACAAGAAAATGTTTCATTCAGAATTAACCCGCATCAGTACTAAAGTAGAATACTGTTATTTTGTTTGTGGGAAAAAGGCATACAAATGGTTACCTGAGAATTGGTCCAGCAGTTGTTTTTTGGGTTACCTGGTTCCGGCCATAAGACATACTGCAGAATTACCTCTGGGTAAGATACAAAATGAGAGAGATGTAGCCCGGAAACCTGAAGGTCCAATCGGAAAACCTGTAAATCCAGTGGGACAAATCGAAGCTGGTTGGAAAGACCATCATTCTGTAAAGAATAAAGAGAAATTGACTCATATGGACTTGAGTGACAGTGTAATATCCTGGGCTGGAATACTTCCAGCATATGGAGCAGTCAAATCGATCTGGGAGTTGAGAAAGCTGTCGAAACATCTCGAAGTAATGAGTAATGCAACTTTTTCTGCTCTTGAACTAGTGACGGATGAACTGAATGCAATGAGAACTGTTGTGCTACAAAATCGAATGGCTCTTGACTTCACCCTAGTGGCTAGAGGTGGTACGTGCGCGCTTATCAAAGAAGAATGCTGTGCGTTTATACCAGACAATCGACATGAAATTAATGACCACCTAGAGGTAATACAGCAGTTATCGGCCATGACTGAACCAGGCCCAAACCCACTGATGAACTTTTTCCAGAATCTGTTTGGTGGGTGGGGCTCTATCCTAATGAACATCTTGATTGCTATTTGTGTAGGTCTGCTCCTATTAGGAGCATGCATCTGTTGTGGGATTCCCTGCATGAAAAGATTAATCAAAGATTTTATTGATATATCTGTAACTGAAACTTTGTACCAAGACATTGAGTTAGAAAAATTAATTTCAGATGAAATTCTTTCTGAAATATAAACTGAATAACTTACCTGGTTGAAAGTCCTTAAAGGAGAAGGCTAGGAGACAAAACGACATTGTTTATATTTCAGAATAGAATAAAAGTATTAAAAGGGAGGAAAATGTTAAATATGTATTTGAACATATATAAAGTGCTATTTAAAAAGCAAATAGTGTATAATGCATTTTATTCTATTATTAATATGGCAATAAGAATGATTTTACATGTAATTGCTTGAAGCTTTGGAACTGCAGTGTATTTGAACTCTGACCCTGGCAGTAGCCAGCTCAGCAAGCTTATGTTTTCACTAATGATTATCTGCTGGGTCAGGAAATTAAATGTAAAAAGCATTGAAAATCTTCTTCTCCTTCCTTTGGGACAATTGGCCTTGTAAATGTTATCAAGATAAGATGCAGCTGTTGGGTGAATGTTGCAAGAAGAACAAAGAAGTGTATTACAAGACTGAACCAGCTATAGTATTTGAGCAGGCCTGAAACCTTGAAGGAGTAACATTTACTGAAAGACATTATAACTGACTAGGTGCTTTGCAAGGCTATATTATTCCCAACGAAAACTTTTTTAAAATATGTAACATCAGCAATCTTTATGAATAGGATGTTGTGAACCATAGTGATGTAGGTGCCCTGTGACTAATCACGTCAGAAAGGTGGGCATAAACTAGAAAGTAGAAACTATAAGAATTGTATACTTCCTGTATCATGTCAGACAAAATTCTGTACTTGTACGTTTTTTGCCTCCTGGTGTACACTAGTAAACTTTTGCATCTGGGCCTCCTGTGTTGTAATCTTTATTTTTATTTAACATAAGGTCAGACCATAAAATTGTCTCATTTGAGCAAAAGAACTGAAAAGCTTCCCCAAAGCAAACTACAACCTACTAGGCAATGGTATAAAAACTTTCAAACCCCTTCCTAACACAGACAAGGACTCCTATGCAGAGAAGTACACAAATGCCCTGTATAACCACCTAACCAGCTATACAGACTCTGCTGTACCTGACTGGATCAAAACCACCCTGGTGGACCTCAAGTACAAATAGGTTATATAATAAAAGGAAGAAACCAATGTCTAAGAACAAGAGGGAACTTACCTGATAGAAGAAGAATACCCTCCACAGCTTGAACAAGCAAATCAGATATCTTGTAAAGTAGTCTAAAGATAGTTACAAAGCTATATTAGCATCCCTAGCTGAGGATGATCATAAGGTATTCTTTATCTATGTCTGAAATCTAATAGGTAATGCCCAGCTATGTGCTGAACTTATAATGGATGGTACCTCTCATACTGAACCTGAGGAAATTTACAACCTGCTAACTGACAGATTTGGTGCAAACTTCACCCCCCTGTCCCCACTAGCCATACCCCAAAACATACCTGACACCAGTCCATTACCTGGTATCTGCAAAGAGCAGGTCATATCCACGCTCTCCACAGCCAACAATATGGCCTCTATGGGACTAGATAACATCCCAGGCTGCTTACTAAACAATCTAAAACATGACCTAGCAGAACCACCTGGCACTCTGTTTAACCTCAGCCTAAGCACTGGCTTTGTTCCAGCAGAGTGGAGAACAGTAACAGTAATCTCCTTGCACAAAGGGGTCTATCAACTGACCTTGGGAACTATAAAGACCCATAAGCCTAACCAGCCTTATCTGCAAGGTAATGGAAAGAATCATCATGGACCTTATCAACAAAGACATAGGTGACCTTCAGACTCTTGACCTCACCCAGTTTGGTTTCATTAAGGGTAGATCATGCTTATTGTATCTGGTGGACTTCTTTGAGAATGTCACTAAAGCTCTGAATGAAGGGAGAACAATAAACAGTACATACTGCCTATCTTGACTTAGCCAAAGCTTCTGACAAAATACCCCATTCAGGTATCATTGAGAAACTCTCCCAGCTGGGGGATTAACCCACACATCACTAGATGGGTAGCCAGCTGGCTCACCGACAGAATGCATACTGTCAAAGTTGGGGATCCACGTCTACCAGTAGTCCAGTTATCAGTACGATAAGGATCTATGCTGGGCCCTCTACTGTTTGAAATCTATTTCTCAGAAGTCCAGGCAAATGTAGATGACCTGTGGCTTACCAGGTTCACTGATGATTGCAAAATGGGTGCAATCACTGAGTCCCCAAATGATGTTAACATATCACAAAAGGGTCTAACACAAACAAATGACTGATACAAAAGCCACGGACTAAAACTAAATGCAAAAAAGTGCATTATTATTCCCTCTAGCAAAGAGGAAGCTCCTGCAAATTACAATATACAAGCTCAAACTCAGTGGTGTGAGATTTGGGAACACAGGTTTACAGCAATTTAAACATCAATCACAATATGTCCAGTATTAAGAAAAGCCTTCTACGTTGTGCATATCATAAGTAAGGGCATCACGTCCAAGACTAAGGATGTTATAACTCCTCTGTACTTGACCCTCATCAGACTACTAATAGAGTACAATGCTCCCTTTTGCATGTACCTCACCAGACACCTACAGCAGCTGGAGAGACCACAGAGGTTTCTCACCAAGAAACTTCAGGGCCTCAAAAACATGATCTACATGGAAAGACTGAAAGCTCTGTTACTGTACTCTGTAGCCTACAGGCTGCTGAGTGACTTGTGCCTGACCTACAGAGTAGTCTCTGACACAGCCCTAATGGAAATACTGCACATTCACAAATCAAATGAGACAAAAGTCACTCGTTACAGGGATCTCAAACTAGCCTGTGGCATTAACAGAACAAGCTGGAGAGATAGATATATCTCCCAGGGATTGCTGCTCCTCTGAAAAAAAAACTGCCAATTCACATGAAGCAGAACTCCTCAATGACTCATTTCAAGTACAACCTAGACAATTGGATGGGAGACCATAAATTCACCTCATGGGTGGCATCTATGTCTCTCATGGACAGGTGCAGTTGGTGCTGAGCAGAGACTTTCTCTATGAATAACATCAATCTAACCAAGGTCAATTAGAAAACATGGTTATAACATGGCTTTGCTTGTAAGGACCCCAGGGCCATTAGCCTATTAACCTGCTATGAACCTATAAGACATAGGCAAGCATGCATTTATTTAATTGAAAACAAATGGTATTAACATGTTCCCAATTACAAACATTGCACATCATATATATTCTTATGAATAATTATCATCAATCCAACATTACCTAAATTGTTTAATTTCTGTCTTCTCTAAACATCACTTCTCCCCCAAAACATTGTTCTGCATGTATTGTTCCCAAAATTACCATTTTTAATGTAATTTGCAACTACCCTTTTCTTAAGATCCTACTTCCAGTTCTTTTATCTCTGTTACAATATTAAATACTGCTAAACAGTTGGTTTAGACTTTTTTAAACAAGAAACGTCTTTATTAAATTATCACTTATGCCATTTATATAAATGAAACAAACCATATTGATATAATCTTAGTTGCAAGCATTTTACATCATAAACCAAACTGACATAATTTTGGTTGCAAAATTTATATATCACGTATAATCTACGCAATCATTGTCAATCAAACATTACATAGCTCTTTCAAATCCTGCCTTCTTTTAAACCTAATTCCTCCCCTGTAAATATTGTTCCCACAATTCCAATTTTTTTCCTATGTAATTTGGTCCTACCCTTTTCTAAAAATCCCAGTTCCAGTTAATCTGTTACTATATTCACTACTTCTAGTAAAGTTGGTTTAGACTTTGATTTCCATTTTATAGTAATTGCTTTTTTTGGCAGCCACCATAATTAGACTCAGCAAAGCCTTGCTATGTCTAGGCAATTCCGATTCTGTGTCATAGCTCAGAAAAATCATCTCTCTAGTTACACCTATTTGCTCACTCAGTAATCTCTGACAGTGCAATCTGCAGGGAATCTTTAAAATCAGCCAACTCATTATACTCCCAGAAAATGTGTCCCCAACTTTCTCTTTCTTGCCCATCACACCTCCAGCATTTGCTATCCACCTGAAGAAAAATACTTTGGAGTCTACTTTGGGTATAAAAATATCTATGTAAACACTTCCAGGCAAAGATCCTAAATCTTCTAAACTATGTTGCATGTTTGGGAGATATACATATATCCTCTCATTGTCTCTTTCTGAATTACTTATCCAGTCTATCTTCCCAATCCTTTCTAACCTCCTCTGATTGATTCTTATAGTTATCATGCAATATTTTATATGTTCTACTAATTATTCTTTTTTTAACAGCAGCTTCTGTTCTAGATTCTACTAAAAACTCTGCCAGTGCTGGTCTTTCATTTAGAACCCTCCTATTTCTCTCTCTTTGCCTATACTCTGATATCAGTCCTTGATAGGGAAGGCAATCTCTAACCTGCAATCCAAATAAATTCTTGTCATCTTCTCATTCTATTTCCATTCCCTCTCTATTTATTTACTCCAGTACCTTGGTTCCTTTGCCAGTTTTCTCCAATAGATTTCAGCCCCCTCTTGCCTATTATCTGTGTCCCTAATTGCAGTCATCCCTATTGACAGAATCTCCTTTCTCCATTCCCATGCTGGCTTAGTTCTTAGAACACTATCTGCTACTTTATGAATATAATATTCCGTATGACTATTGTTATTCTCCTTAAAGGTCAGAATCCAAAAACCCAGTCTCTCCTTGTTTCTTCAGCTTCCCCCATTTCATCATCATCCCCTTCCACTTTGAATTATAGGTTCCTGCTTGTGCCTTAATTGCGTATCTCTGAAATACCCCTTTAAATTGGGTAATCCCAATCCACGTTATTCTATTGGAAGAATCAGTTTATTCCATTTGACTCTAGCCTTCTTCCTCTCCCAGATAAAATCCTTCAGCTCTTTATTAATTACTATCCACAACTTCTCCTTTCATTGATAAAAATATGTCTGACCTGTGTATAAGACTACAGGGACTAAAAACATTTTAACTGCTTCTATCTTACTATCCATATCCATATAAAAGAGCTTTCAATTTCTCAGTTTTTGTATTATCTTTTGTTTAGTCTCTTCCCAAATATCCTAAGCTGCCACGCCAGAATAATTCATATAATAATTCATACTCTTAAATACTTCATTTTATCATGTTGCCATAAATATGGATATTGTTGGACCAGTTTCATGTGTGGGTACATCATTTACAGCTATTGTTTTTAATTTAGCTTCATTAATTTTGTATCCTGAAAAGATTTGAAACTGCCTCAAAATTTTCCACAACATTGTAATATCCTTTACTGGTTTTATCAGGTATAAAGTAATATCATCTGCAAATAGAGCCAGCTTTTCTTGACTACCATACCAATTATATCTTTGAATTTCTGAGTCCCTTATTTTTTTTGCTAATGGTTCTAAATATAATGCAAATAAATAGGAAAGAGAATACCTCTGCCTGGTCCATTGGCTCAAGCAGAAATTATCAGAGACTAACTCATCCACTTTCATTTTTGTCTGGTCCCTCATATATCCTCCTAATCAACCTTATAATTTTATCAGGGAATGCAAATGCTTCCTTTTCACTGCTCATAAAGTTCCAGTTTGCTCTGTCACATGCCTTCTCTGCATCAAGACTCACCAATAACAGTGGTATTTTCTTACATTCTGCTTTCTTCTGGATCATCAATGTTCTGCTATTAAATGTTTGACTCCTCTCCACAAAACTACAATGATCCATATCTATCAATTTCAGCATCACTTCTGCCATTCTTTTATCCATTATAGTAGACTCCCTCTTATCTGGCCTCCCTTTAACCAGTCTCCTGTTTAACCAGCCATGAATTTATGCAGTAGCCCTAGCAAAAGACAATAGAGAGGAAAAACACTTCTGCCTCCTCTGGGCTAAATAATGACAGACATTTGAGTTTTAGACTTCATATTCATTAGAAAAATGCATACTAACACAAATCTTGTTAATGAGCTGATTTATAACCTACAATGGCTATTTTGTATTCATTTTCTGATTGACCAGCCATTCGTTTATCCAGCCTAAGGTCCGGTCCCATTGAGACCAGATAAGAGGGAGTCTGCTGTTTAGACATAAATACTTCATACTCATGGTTTAGCATTGACATGGTCCTTTATAAAGCTGGATCTGACAGATCTTTACCCTCTTTAGGTATTACAGCTACCACCGCTTTCATCCAGGATGTTGCTACTTCTCTTCCTCGTAAACTGCTGTTAAATAAAGGCTTCTAGATCTTTACCATTTTTTCTCTCATAGCTTCCAAACTTCCATAGGAATACCATCTACTCCTGGGGATTTCACTGTAGATTGGTTATGCATCACCATTTTTATCTTATCTCCTCCTATCTTGTTAGTAATGGAGCCTCATCTGCCTCTAACATTGGTATAATTAATTATTCAATAAACATTTCCATTTGCACTTTTCTTGATTTCTATATTTCTCTGCTTTATACAGACTTTCATAGAATTTCCAAAATATTTCTAATACTTCTACAGGATCTCTTATCTTCCTTATTATAGGCTCCATAAGCTGGGTGACAGTCCTTTCTACTTTCTGTTGCCTGAGTTACCATGCTAAAAGTTTTTGTGTTATAGAATTATCATCAAAAAACAGCTGCTTAACAGCAATCTTTCTAAACTCATGCATGTTATCAAGGTAATCCCTTATTTTCTGTTTAGCATTCTGCAGTTGCTCCTCTTCTTGTTCTGTGTGATTTCCCCATATTTTGCAATACTTTAACATTCGTCAGTCCTTCTAAATAATTCTTGTTACTTCTTAACCATATCTCCCTTTCTTTTATTTCTACCCTATCTTTAAACTCCACTTTAATTTTATCCCACTCCCTAGCTATATTTTCAGAAGAAATGTTTATCTTCTCTAATAGCTCTAGAATTTCCACTACCCATTCCTTAAATTCCTCTCTTTTCAACCGATAGGCGGGAAAGTGCCAGTGTCTCATTTTTATTTCAATACCCTCTGTTTTTATTTTAGTTATTATTGTCCCGTGATCTGAAATAGTTATTGAGTGTATATCAAGACCTTCAATTAAATGCACATTTCCTTGTGAGATGTAAATTCTGTCTAGCCTAGCCCGGTTTTTGTATCTTGAGGAATAATATGTAAATTCACTACAAACTCCTAGTAATAAATTCACATATTCCATGTCAAATATTTTCATAAATCTTTTCAAAAATCTACCCTCCTTTGTTATATTTCCCCTTCTGGTCCCCCCAGACACATCTTCACTGTTACAAATCAAATTCCAGTCCCCACCTATAAGTACGTTTCCTTGCTGAAAGCTGATTATTTCTCCCAGAATTTTCTTAAACTCCCTTATAGCAGTTTTACATGGAATATAAATACATACCAATATAATCCTCATTCCTTACCAGTAACCCCTTAGTACTACAAATCTACCATTATTGTTTGTTTATCCTCTACTATCACTATTGGAACTTCTCTTGTAAATAATATAAGTACTCCTCTTTTCCTTTGTCCCAGGTATTCCGCTGAATAACCATCCTGAAAACCTTTTTTTATCAAATTCTCATGTTCAGTTCTTTCCAAATGTGTATCCTGTAGCATAGCTATTTACACTCTACATTTTTTAATATAGTTCACTGCTCTTTCATTTTTGTATTTATCTGTAAGACCATTGACATTTAAAGGCATTACAGGAAACATTGTTGCATTATAAAGTTTTTATTCCCACCTTTCATATATACAAGTTTTTTTGTTAAATGTCTAGTTATAGCTTTTGTATTACATGCATACACTTTTGGCAGGTTGATCTTTTATATAGTTGTTTCTTGCCATATCCATTTCAGCCTATGTGACATCTTGCAAAACTTTTTGTTTTATTGAAAATCCTGAAACAAAAAACAAACACACCCTCAATACATTCCTAAAACCGATTAACTTAATAATAGCACACAAAACTATGTATATCTTCAAATATTAAAGTTTTATCTGTAAAACAGAGCATGTGTTGTGAGTTTAAGAAGCATTTCAAAGTGAGGACATGTGCATATAAGTAGAGAGCACGTGCCGGCAGCAGTACCATTTTGAGTGAACAGCCAGAGTGTTAACATGTATGAGTGCGGTAGTCAATCTGTTTATACGTTTATTTAAGTTTAAGTTACTAAGCCTCAATCCTGATGTGTTTTCATGTAATAAAGCTGCTTGAATGAACCCACAACCGTTCATCTGTTTTATCCTGACCAGACAAGTGACATGGTGTCAGAACCAGGATATCAGAACAACATGGTATTAGGAATGACACGCCTGAATGACATGGTGCCAAAACCCAGGCTGTCTGAGCAACAAGAAACCAGACTCCTCGTCCCAACCTACTCCAATGATTAAAAATAGGTCAGAAACAAATTTCAGGTAATTAAAACTTGCATAAATGATTTAGTTCATAAAGAAAATGATACAAGGCATTCGTCAAGCACAGAACACATTATTAATAAAAAAAGCACAAAATGCATTATTGATTAAGCTAAATGTTCAAAACCATGATATTTTATAAAGTTATTTGAAATATTTATGAGAACATTCAGAGCTGCTTCTGATTTGCAGAACGAGTATAATAAAAGAGCAAATGAGCATGGAAAAGCAAAGTGACTGCATTTTTTTAGTAAACGACCATGTCTTTTCATATGAGCTACAATTTCACATTAACTAAAGGTATTCAAAGTATAACTAGAGTTGCTCAAAGTGTGTAAAGTGTTTGCAGTATGTGCTTTATTGCGGTACTATTATTTCAAAGAGTTTACTGTATGCAAAGTACAGTTATTTCACAAAGTGCAGTCATTTCAAAGTGTTTCTTGCACTATACAGAGTTATTTTGCAAAATACAGTCATTTCGAGAAGTTTCTTGTACTATGAACAGTTCCTTCACAAAGTGCAGTCATTTTGAAGTGTTTCTTACACTGATGAGGGTGGTTTCACAAAGTACAGAGATTTCAAAGTGTTCTTGTGCTACTGAGGTTTATTTCACAAAGTGCAGTTATTTCAGTCTAGTGTGCAACTGAGTGTAATTACAAGTTTCTGGCATACAATTTCTGATGTATATGTGTGTATGTTCATACATAACAACGGATCTTTACTACTGTGTATTGGCATGGCAGAGGCATTTCGCAGACCCAGTCCACTTGTGTTTGATCATAATATTGCAGAGAATTGAAGGGTATTTGAGCAGGAATATAGTTTCATGCAAACAGATTTTTCTGACAAAGATGCAAGTACGGGGGCATATATTCTTCTTAATCTAGCAGGGTCGGATGCCATAGAAAGAGTGATCATTTATGTATGCATCAGCAGTATATGCAGGAGAAGGGAAAAACCATCATATTGTTGTACAAGCTAAATCAAGGGAGGACCATGAGTGCTTGAAACATAAATTTAGAGAAATGTGTAACCCCCCAGACAAATGTTACATTGGAGAGGCACTTATTTTATACAAGAGACCAAAAGCCAGGAAAAACCTTTGCAACTTACATTACTAACTTGAGAAACAAAGATAAAACATGCAGATCTGGTGATTTGAAAGACAAGCTGATAAAGGACAGATGTGTGTGGTGTTAATGCTGCAGTGAGAAAGATTTTGCTTCAAGACAGTGATTTAACGTTGAGCAAAGCTATTGAGATTTGTCAGATACACAAGCTTACAGAAAGGCACACAAACATGCTTTGCATCATGGTCACCCAGGTGTTGAAGCTACCAAAAGAAGGGTGAGAGGACTAGTATTTTGGGCTTCTCTGTCAAACGATATCAATAAAGTACTTTCATCTTGTTCAGTATGTAATAGTGCTAACCCGCATTTGCAAAAGGAACCACTTCAGCTAAACCAGATCCTGAACTACCTTGGTCAACAATAGCCACTGACATATTCGAGTGGAATAGTCAACATTACTTAGCATTGGTAGACTCTTATTTGAATTGGTTCGAGATTGATCTACTACCTAACCTAACCTAGCATCCAGTACTGTCATTACTAAGTTGAAACATCATTTCTCAGTCCATGGTAGTCCACACAAAGTTATTTCTGACAATGGTGCCCAGTTTACCAGTCAGTTGTTTCAGAAATTTGCAAAAGAGTGAGACTTTATCCATGTTACCAGTAGTCCTGAGTACCCACAGTAAAATGGCCTGGCTGAACATGCAGTACAAAGTGCAAAGCAATTACTAGAGAAGTCAAAGCCTGACAATACCGATGTTTTCTTGAATTTGGTTAATATTAGAAATATACCCTGACAATTTACTTGGCTCACCTGCTCAGATACTTCTGTCTAGGCAAACCAGAACAACATTGCCTATCATTTCCAGTTTGTTGGTGCCTAATGTTAAAAACACAAGAGCAATCAAAGCCCAACTATTCAAAAAGTGTTCATTCCAGAAGTCGAACTATGATAAAATAAGCTGATTTCTTCATCTATTGAAAGAAAGAGAGATAGTGAGGATGCAAAGGGTGAAATGTTTTGATTGAATTGGTCAAGTGAGAGGTGTATGTGCCAAGCCAAGATCTTACTTAGTAGATTGTGAAAGTATAGAATGGAGAAGAAATCCCAGGCATCTTCTTCCGGTGTTTGAACTGATATCACAGCATCGTACCTGTTATACAGACTCGATCTCAGAGCAATCCAATGTTCCTGTTGAAGGACATGTCGCAGTACCTATTCCCATTGCTGACGATGTCCCAGATGTTCCTGAAGTTGAACAGTCATTAAAGACAGTTCCTGTTGCTAAACCCAGTCCTAATTTTTATGTCACACAATCAAGTCATATTTCCAGACCTAGTGTAAAATGCACAGCAACCTGGACATGATTGTTTCATTTGTAATTAGTTCTGTTTAATTGCATCAAAGTATTATTTCTGTACAATTGCATGTCAATGATTGTTGTCATTATTACTGCCCACGACTTATTTCTCAAAGAGGGATGATGTAGAACACAGCATATGTTGTGACTTTAAGAAGCATTTCAAAGTAAGGGCATGTGCATATAAATAGAGAGCACATGCAGGCAGCAGTGCCCTTTTAAATGAACAGTCAGAGTGTTAACATGTATGAGTGCAGTAGTCAGTCTGTTTATAAGTTTAAGTTACTAAGCCTCAAACCTGATGTGCTTGTATGTAATAAAGATCAAACAAAACCAAAAAAGCAGCAACAAACCAATAATCCACAGAAAAGCAAATGCAGGCCAAAGGACTCCACAAAGAAGAAGCGATAAATCCACTTTATTTATACAGCAGTAAAAGGTTAGCACTTTAATTCCTGAAACAAACTAGGAACTTCATCAGACAAAATAAAAAATGTTCCAACAGCTTTTTAAATCTTGTAACCTAAAGTGCATGTATAGTGATATCACAAATCACACCTCTAAACTCAACTAAACCACACCCCTGGTTCACGACATATTACAGCCTTGCTTAAGAGAAAATACCTGAATGAATGACTTGAGTATAAAATGTAATGTAATCCTCAACTTTTTGTCTGTTTTATCCTGACCAAGCAACATTACCTTCCTAATAGGAACAAATGTTCTAAACTGACAGCCATGCTGATAGACTTGAGTTAGCCTAAAAGAAAGGTTATCCATGCTAAGATGCATGGTGCGGCCTGGGCTTCTACTAAGTGTTGTCTGTTTTTTCTTATCTTTGTAGCTCTCCAAGCTGGAAAAACACTTAAATACTTTCAGAGAACATTATCTCCTAGCCATTTCTCTTTATTAGATTGCCTCCTGAAGTCATGAGGATCAGCTGTAGAATTGCTACTAAGCATACATTTATTTACTAGGGAAAAAAGCCTTATACTATTCAATATTCTTTTTCATTTACTTGCTTTCTCTTAAAATTTATTACTATATCATGCTAAGGGCCTTGATCCAGTCATTCCCCTATGCAAGCATGAGAAAAAGCACACTAATTTGTCTTTTGTTATGCTTTTTTAACCAGACTTCGTTTTTACATTGCAATATTTCTTGAAACTGAGCAAGGAAAAAAAGAAGATGGGAAAAAGAAAAAAAGGAGCACCTGTTTACATTAGCATCCTCATTACACTTAAAAATAACTGAGAAAACTTTACTTTAAAGCATGCAAAGAAAATCATGCACTATAAAAATAGTACCATTAATAAAAAAAATGTTTTTTACTTACAGTTAACATTCTCCCTCCTCTTCCCATCTCCCAAATATTTTTCTGAACATTAATGACATGAAGTAGGACATATGCTTTAGAGTCCACCACAAGTTTAACATAGTAAAAAAAATCCATTATTTCCATATGTTTTTGCTCTGTCATCTTTCACAAATACAGTTATTGCTTTTTAATCCCATATTTGTCAATTTCCAAGTTACTGGTTTTATTTCTGTTCATCTCTGTCTCCCAAATCCTATTTCTACTTCATTCCCAATGTACTCTTGATTCTTCTGTCAAGTCTTGTGCTTTTTTTTCCTTCTCTCAAGCATTTTCCATTGAAATATTGTAAAAAGGTTTCACTAGCACAGTCTCTCTGTGGTCTTTATTACCAGAAGAACAAGCAGCAGAACCTTTCTGTTTTACAGCTCACTTTGTATTGGATAAACTTTTATATTTCCTCCTCAGCATGCACTTCATCAAAAATTGATTTTGTCCCTCCAGGGAAGAATATTTTGAAGATAGATGGGTAGAGCAGTTTAAATCTCATCCATGTTTCTTGACATTCCCTGAATAGTGGAATAATTTTACTCCTCTTCTGCCTGGTGTACAATGAGTAATCCTTTCTCCACAAACACTCAGCTGTCTCCTACTTTTAGTACTTTGACATTCTGCCACAGTTTTGTCAGAACCAACTCCTCCTGCTGCTAGGATTACAGCTTTACTATTAAAGGTCTAGGTTGCTTTCTTATAGCCAGGTTGGAGCTTGCACATAATGTGCCCCTTCAGTTAATAATTCCTGCTGTGAAATACCAGTCCAGTTGCTTATTTGTGGTTTCGTAAAATGAATGCAGTTTTTTCCTTTCAGCTGCTCTGGTACAGCAGAAAATCTTGAGTTTTCTCTGTGTGTTCTGTCCTCTAATTATGTTATTTTTTTAAACATCTGTTCTTGAGCAGTTTCACATTCAGCCAGCCTTTTCTTCATTTCAACCTCTGATTTTTGCAGTTTTATTACATCACCTGAATATCTGTTTAAAGCTTCTTACATTTTTCCAGCCTTTTTATTGTTTGAGTTGATATATTCCATCAGTGTTTCATTTATTTTAATCAGGTTTGTGTGCAGTTGTCTTACACTTTTTTCTAGGTTACTGGAAGTCATGTCTGTAGCTTGGATTGCTTTTTGCTGACCAGCTGCAGTACTTTTCCCAGTCAGTGTTTTTTTCCTCACCTTTTGTAGTTGATTTTCTTTCAGGTCCTCTGTATTCCTTTTTTTCCTGGCATCCAGGCAGTGTACTTACCAGCCAGCTACTGAAATTTACCCAGAAATATAAGTCTATTGGCTTTCTCTTCTAAGTTTCTAATTTCACACTGGAGAGCTAGAATTAAGCTGTTACTCAATGTGCAGCCATCGTGAAAGTCAACAGTTGGTTCAGACTTTGATTTCAATTTTCTAATAATTGTTTTTTGGCAACCACCAGAATTAAACTTAGGAAGACCTTACTGTGTCTAGCTAATTCAGATCTTGTATCCCAGCTCAAAAAATAATTTCCTTACGTATACCCACTTGCTCACCCAATATTTTTGACAAAGTAGTCTGTAAGGAATTTAAGTCTGCTAACTTATTATAATCCCAAAACATATGTTCACAGTTGCCTCTTTCTTACCCATCACATCTCCAACAGTTGCCATCTGTCTGAGAAAAATTTCTTTGGAGCCTGCTTGGGGTATAAAATGTTTTACTATCACAAACCTATAAGTCCACATGTTTGAAACCCATAATCCTGAATCCATAATATTAAAAATTAAAATGCTGAAGACCACAATCTCTCAAAATATTGAATATTGAATTCCCCTACCAGTGTGAAAACAAGAAACAGTGGTAACATGGGACCTGCATGGGGGGGGGGGTTATGTTCAGGAGTTTGATATTGTGGTTTTCATAATTTTGTTCTTTTGTTATTATGGTACAATTCATGTGTGGATACATCATTTTCAGCCACAGCCTTTGTTTTTATCATCATTAATTTTATATCCAAAAAAGACTTAAAACTGTCTCAAACTGTTTCTAAATACTGAGATGTCCATTTTTCTGGTTTTATCAGGTAAAAACTAATATCACCTGCAAATAAAGCTAACTTTTCTTTATTACCATACCAATTATATCCTTGAATTTCTGACACAACTTATCAGAGAGGATCCCTCCCACTTTAATTTTTGCCTCTGATCCCCCATATATCCCCCTAATTAACATTATTATTATATCAGGGAATGCAACTGTTTCCATTACTCTACTCATAAAATTCCAGCTTGTGTATCAAGACCCACCAACAGCAATATTTTTTACATTATGTTTTCCTCTGGATAATCACTGTTCTATTAATGTTGTAAAATGTTTGCCTCCCCTGCACAAAACCACATTGATCCATATCCATCAGTTTTGTCAATGCCTTTCCCATCCTTTTAGTTATCATATACATAAGCACATTATACTCATGGTTCAAAACTGAAATGGGCCTATATGAAGCTGGGTCTGATTGGTCTTTACTGACTTTAGGTATTACAGCCACCACAGCTTTCTTCCAGGATGTTGGTTCTTTTCAAAATACTGTTCCTCTTAATTTCTAAACTTCTACAGGAATACCATCTATTTCTGGAGACTTTCCTGCAGATTGAGTATGCATCACCTTTTTTATCTCATTTCCTACTATCTGTTGTTGAACCTCGTTTACCTCTATCCTTGACATACTTAATCCTTTCATAAATATTTCCATTTGTGCAATGTTCTTGATGTCCACATTTCTCAGCTTCATTCACATTTTCATAAACTTTTCAAAATATCTCTAGTATCTCTAAACAATCTCTGGTTATTTTTCTTGTTATATGCTCCCTACATCTGGCAACAACCCTTTCTACTTTCTGATGCTTAAGTTATTGTACTAAAAGTTTTTGTGGTCTGGAATTACTACCAATAACAGTTGCTTAACAGCAATCTTTCTAAACTCATGCATATTATCGAGATACTCCCTTATTTTCTCTTTAGCTTTCTGCATTTGTGCCTCTTCTTGTTCTGTGAGATTCTCCTTATTCTGCAATACTTTAACCTTTGTCAGTCCCCCCAAATTATTCTTGCTACTTCCTAACCATATGTCTTTTTCTTTTATTTCTAACCAATTTTAAACTGCAGTTTCGTTTTATCCCACACATTAGCTATATTATCTCCCCTAATCACCTGGATAATTTCCACTACCCATTCCTTAAATTCTTCTCTTTTTAACAGGTAGGTAGGTAGGGAAGAACCAGTGTCTCACTTTCCTTCATTACAGTGCAGTTTTAGTTGTTATTGGCTTATAATCTGAAATAGTTATTGGATATGTGTTGAAGCTTTCAATTAAATACACTTATTCTATGGAATATACTTTCTGTATAGTCTAGCCCAGTTATTGTACTTTGGGGAATAATATATAAATTATCTCAGAGTTCCTTCTTCTGAATTCATGTCTTCCATACCAAACATTTTTATAACTTTCTTCAGAAATTTACCCTCATTTATTGTATTTTCCCTTCTAAGTCCCCCAGATACAGCCTCAAAGTTGAAAATCAAGTTCCAGTCCCATCCATAAGTAATATTCCCTGCTGAAAGATGATTATTTCTCCCCAATTTTTCTTAAGCTCCATAATAGCTAGTTTATTACAAAGCATGTAAATGAAAAAGAACATTAAATATCATAAGGCTTTTTTTTCTAGTAAACAAGATACCCTTAGCAGTTTTGTGTCTAGTTTCCATGTCACTAAAGATAATTTGATAAACAGAAATGGCTTGGAGAAAGTGTTTATTGAAAGCATTCAAGTGTTTTCTCAGCTGAGAGAGCTATAAAGCTAGACAAATTAAATACCACTTACTAATAGCACAGGCTGTACCATACACCTTAGCATGACTAATCTTTATTTTTGTTAGCTCTAGCCTGTCTGTGTGGTTATCAACTTAGAACTTTTGTTTTTATTAAGAAGCAAACGCTTCAATATTTGAAGATATACATAGTTTTGTGTGTAATTACTACATTAATAGGTTTTAGGAGGGTTGGGGAGTTTTGTTTGTTCTGTTTGAGGGCTTTCAAAAACAAAAGTTATGTAAGATGTGGCCTAGGCTCAAATGGATGTGACAAGAAACAACTGTATAAAGGACCAATCTGCCGAACAGTATATGCATATAACATAAAAGTTGAAACTAGACATTTAACAAAAAAGCAGTTACTCATAAAATTTGGTAATAATAACTATATAAGAAAATGATGCATTCTGTAATGCCTGTAATGCCTTTCAATCTGAATGGTCTTACAGATAAATATAAAAAAGAAAGAGTAGTGAACCATATTAAGAAATGTAGAATGCAAATAGCTATGCTACAAGAGACACACCTGAAAAGAACTGAACATGTGAACTTGATAAAGTAAGTCTTCAGGATGGTTATTCAATGGAATATCTGGGGCAAAGGAAAAGAGTATCTATATTAATTGCAAAAGAAGCTCCACTAGTGATAGAAGTGGAAAAAAAAGATAATAATGGAAGCTATATAGTACTAAGGGGCTACTAGCAAGGGAGGACGATTACACTGGCATGCATTTGGATTCCACCTAACACTGCTATAATGGAGCTTAAGAATAGTCTGGGAGAAAACATTAGCTTTCAATGGGGAATATTACTTATAGTTGGAGACTGGAATTTGCTTTGCAACAGTGAAGATGTGTCTGGGGGGCCTAGAAAGGAAAATATAACCAAGGAGGGTAGATTTTTGAAGAATTTTATGAAAATGTTTGGCATGGAATATTTGAATTCAGTACTAGGAGTTTGGAGTGAATTTATATATTATTCTCCAAGATAAAAAAAAAATGGGCTAGGCTGGGTAGAATTTATATCGCCCAGGAACATGTGTATTTAATTGAAGGTCTTGAAATGCACCCAATAACTATTTCAGATCATGCACCAATAACTAAAATAAAAACACAAGGTAATGAAATAATGAGACACTGGTGCTTTCCCACCTATCAGTTGAAAAGAGAAGAATTCAAGGAATGGGTTTGGGAATTAATACAGGAGCTACTAGAGAAGATAGAAATTTCTTCTGTAAATACAGCTAGCGAGTGGGATAAAATTAAAGTAGAGTTTAAAACTAGAGTGGAAATAAAGGAAAGGGAGATATGGCTAAGAAGTAACAAGAATTATTTAGAGGGACTGACAAATCTTAAAGTATTGCAAAATAAGGGGAATCGCTCAGAAAAGAAAAGGAACAACTGTAGATTGCTAAAAAGAAAATAAGGGATTACCTCAGTAATATGTACGGGTTTAGAAAGATTGCTGTTAAGCAACTGTTTTTGATGATAATAATGATAGAGCACAAAAACGGTTAGCACAACAACTCAGACAACAGATATTAGAAAGGGCTGCCACCAAGCTTAGGAAGCCTATAACAAGGGAGATAACAAGAGATCCTGTAGAAGTATTAGAAATATTTTGAAAATTTTACGAAAGTTTTGATAAAGCAGAGAAATATGGAAATAAGGAAAGGGTACAAATGGAAATGTTTTTGGAAGAATTAAATATGCCAAGGTTAGAGGTAGATTAAGCTGAATTACTAACAGAATAGGAAGATATGAGATAAAAATGGCTATGTATAACCAATCTGCAGGGAATTTCCCATGAATGGAAGTTTGGAAGCTATGAGGGAAAAACTGATAAAGATCTGGAAGGTTTTTTTTAACAGTATTTTAAGAGGAGGAGAAGCACCACCATCCTGGAAGAAGGCAGTGATAATGGTAACACCTAAAGAGGGTAAAGATCCATCAGATCCCGCTTCATACAGGCAGATTTCAATACTAAACCGTGATTAGAAAGTGTGTATGTCTATAATGGCTAAAAGAATGGCAAAAGTGATACCAAAATTGATAGCTCTGGATCAGTGTGGCTTTGTGGAGGGGAGGCAAACATTTGACAATATTAACAGAATATTGATGATCCAGAGGGAAGTCAAATGTAAGAAAATATCACTATTATTGAGGGTCTTGTTGCAGTGAAAGCATTTGATTAGACTGGGACTTCATGAGCAGGGCAATGGAAGGATTTTCTTTCCTTGATACAATTATAAGGTTGATTATTAGTACATATGCGGGATCGGAGGCAAACAAATTAAAGTGGGTAGGGTCCTCTCTGATAATTTCTGCTTGAGTAGAGGAACCAGGCAGGGTTGAACACTTTCCCCTTTGATATTTGCATTATACTTAGAACCACTGGCAAAGAAAATTAGGGACTCAGAAATTCAAGGATATAATTGGGATGATAGAAAAAGCTGGCTCTATTTGCAGATGATACAATTTTATACATGACAAAACCAGAAAGGGACATTACAGTTTTGTGGACCATTTTAAGATAGTTACAAATCTTCTCAGAATACAAAATTAATGAAGCTAAAACAAAGGCAATAATGGTAAATTATGTACCCACAAATTATTTGGTCCAACAATACCCATATTTATGGGGGCATGATAAAATGAAGAATTTAGGAGTACAGATTAGAAATTACTCTGTTTTGGCAGTTAAGGATATGTAGGAAGAGACTAAACAGAAGCTAATACAATAATTGAGAAACTAGAAGCTTTGTTATATGGATATAGATACTGAGATACAAGCAATTAAAATATTTTAGTCCCTTTAGTCTTATACACAGGTCAGGGATATTTTTATCAACCAGAGGAGAAGCTGTAGATAGCAATTAAAAAAGAGTTGAAGGATTTTATCTGGGAAGGGAAGACAGCAAGGGTCAAGTGGGATAAGCTGATTCTTCCAATAGAACAAGAAGGACTAGGATTACTCAATTTGCGAGGGTATTTCACAGCAACACAGTTAAGGCTCTTGTACATAGTACAAGCAGTAAACTATAATTCAAAGTGGAAAGGAATGATGATGATATGGGGGAAATAAGGAGAGATTGGGATTTTGGATGCAGACTAAGGAGGACAACAAAAATCATACAGAGTATTATATTCATAAAATAGCAGGGAGTATTCTAAGAACTAAACCAGGATGATAATGGAGAAAAGAGATTTTGCCAATAGGGATAAATAACTGTGGTTATGGATACAGGTAATATGCAAGAGGGGACTGGAATTTATTGGAGAAAACTGGCAAAGGAATCAATGTATTGGGAGCAAATAACTAGAAAGGGAAAGGTAATAGAATGGGAAGAGGCCAGTAATTTATTTGGACCGCAGGTTAAAGACTACTTTCCCTATCAAGGATTGATATCAGAGTATAGGCAGATAGAAAGAAATAGGGGATCCTAAATGAAAGACCAGCAGTGGCAGAGCTTTTAATAGAATCTAGAACAGAAGCTGATGTTAAAAAAGGAATAATTAGTAGAGCATATAAAATATTGCATGATAATTATAATAATTAATCACAGGAGCTTAGAAAGGATTGGGAAGAGAGATTGGATAAGCAATTCACAAAGAGACAATGGGGGATATATGTATATCTCCCAAATATGCAACAAAGTCTAGAGGATTTAGGATCTTTGCCTGGAAGTGTTTACATAGGTATTTTTATACCCCAAGTAGACTCCAAAGAATTTTTCCTCAGGTGGATGGCAAATGTTGGAGGTGTGATGGGTAAGAAAGAGGTGGCTGGGAATATGTTTTTGGTAATGTAATGAGCTGGCAGACTTTAGGGATTTCCTGTGAACCGCTCTGTCAGAGATGCTAGGTGAGCAGATTGGATTGACTGGGGAGATGAGTTTTTGAGCTATGATACAGAATTGGAATTGCCTAGACATAGTAACGTCTTGCTGAGTCTAATTATGGTGGCTGCCAAAAAAGCAATTACTAGAAAATGGAAATCAAAATCTAGACCAAATTTACTACAAGTAGTGAATTTAGTAATAGAGATAAAACAACTGGAATTAGGATTTTTAGGAAAGGGAAGGACAAACTATATAGAAAAAAATGGAAATTGTGGGAACAATATATGCAGAGAAGGAATGAGGTTTAAGAGACAGGATTTGAATAAGCTATATAATGCTTAACTGACAATGACTGGATAGATTATAAGTGATGTATAATGTTTGCAACTACAGTTGTTTCAATGGTGTCTGTGATATATAATGTTTTCAACTAAAGCGGTGTCAATGTTGTTTGGTTTTCATTTATATAAATGTAAGATTGCCTATGTCATATGTGATAATTTAATAAAGCTGTTTATTGGAGAAAAAAAAGCTCCATAATAGCAGTTTTAGGTGGAATATAAATACATATGAGTGGAATTCTCCTCACTTGCCAGTAGCCTCTTGGCACCACACATCTCCCATTATTATCTTCTTTATTTTCTTCTATCACTATTGCAGCTCCTCCAGCTATTAATAATTTTCCTTTGTCCCTGATATTCTGTTGAATATCAAATCTGAAATCCTTTATCAAATTCACATACTCACTTCTTTCCAAATGTGTCAACTGTAGCATTTCCATTTTCATTCTGAATTTCTTAATATAATTCAGTAATCTTATCTTGTTACTATATCTACAAGACTTGCTCATGTTCTAAAATAATATGAATAGTGTAGCCATTATGATAGAAAGTTATTATTCCCAGCTATTACATACACCTTTTTGAATATCTATTTACAGCATTTGTGTTACATGCACTCACTAATGTTTGAAATGTTGATCATTTATACAGTTTGTGCCATCTCCATTAGAACCTATGCCACATTTTCAAAACTTTTTCTTTAATGAAAACCCTAAAAAAACACACTGCCAGAACACCTCCATAACCAATTAACTTAAAACAAACACACAAAACTATATACAGCTTCAAATAATGAAGTTTAACCCTCCTGATAGGAAGAATTGTCCCAAATTGAAAGTTGCACCTACAGTTATTACCTAACCTAAAATTATGGTAATCCGTGCTAATGTGCATGTTACACCCTGTGCTCCTACTTCTACTAAATGCTGTCTGTTCTTGACTTCTCTTTATTACTCTCCTCTCAGATGTGAAAAACAGTTTGTGTTCTTTCAGAAAACATTCACATTTAGCTTTAAGAAAAAGTACACTGGCTATATTAAATAAAACTAAATAGTGCAATGTTCTAGTAAATGCACTAAACTATTTAGGCACCAGAAAAGATGTTATCTCATATTCACTTCCAATAATTTAAAACTATTTTTTACTAAGTTGCTTGCCCTTTTACCTTTTAATTTTATGTTTCGCTCAGCAAACAATGTCTAGAACTCTTGGCATTTATTGCCTGCTCCTGTAGTCAGTGTGTCCCATGGAAATGAGCAAACACAATGTACAGCTGTCTTCATCTGCAGATTTTTCAAATCACACTGAAGATATATTTGCCAAGGGGAAACATCATTACATTCACAGTGTTCTCTTATTTTTAAAATCCCACATGCTTACACAAACACATACATTAAGCCAAGGGCATTAATCCAGACATTTATCTATGCAAATGTAAGATAAAAATCTCAACTCTACATACATTATAATCAGTGCACTTTTAAACCCCAACCTCCACTCCAACAGCCCAAGATTACAGCATATTAACTTAAAATGCTTTTGCCTAGTCTTTCTTCTCTTCTTACATTATAATGCTTACATTGCTGGGATAAATTTGCTTCTTTTCTGCCTGGTGTATAGTGAATAATCTTTTTCCAAAAATACTCTGTTGTCTCCAGTTTTTAATACTTTGCCTTTCTGCCACAGTTTTATCAGGATCAACTATTTCTACTGGTATGATTGCAACTTTACTAATACAGATATTGGCTGCTTTACTTGTGGTCAGGTTTGAAATATATACATGATGTGCTTTTCCAGTTAACAAATCCTGCTGTTGAATACCAGTCCAGTTGCTTATTTGTGCTTTCATACAATTAACACAGTGTGTTCTTTCCAGTTTCACTGATACAACAGAAAATCTCAGGTTTTCTCTGTGTGCTCTGTCCTCTAACTCTACCATTTTTTTGAAAAAGTTCTTTTTGAGAGGCCTTATACTCAGCCTTTTCATTTCAACCTGTGATTACTGTAGTTTTATCAATCCATCTGAATAGCTGTTTAAAGCTTTTTTCCATTTTACAGCATTTTGTTACTTGAGTTGATATGCTCCTTTAATGCTTTTTTTTTTTTTAATTTTAATCAGCTCCCAGCACATTTGATTTATATTTCCTCTAAATTACTGGAAGACTTCTACCAAAGCTTTATCTTGAACTGGTTTTTAATGAACAACTGCAGGATTTTTCCTAGTCAGTATTTTCTCATCACCTTTTCTGGTTGATTTTCTTTCAGTCTCATCAAGTGTCTTCTTTGTTGGCATCCAGGTATTGTATGTACTAACCAGTAACTGAATTTTACTAAAACAGAGTTACTAGCTCTTATCTCTCGGTTTCTTTTTTCACACTAGGAGAGCTGAAATTATGCTGTTGATCAGTGTGCAGCCTTCATGGAAGTCCTTGGCTCCTGTTGGCGTTATTCCCTTGGGGTCTCAGGAATCCTTTTGTTATCCTATTATTTTTTTAATTGGGCCTCATTGGCTTTTTTATTGTTTACTCTTATGCTGCCTATGGCAAAAGAGACCACATCTGGAACAATAATTCCTGTCTTACCTGGGCAAAGAAGACTGAAAGAGCTGTTTGGCCTCTTGTGTGATCTTCTCCCTTTCCTCTATCATTTTGAAAATATCTTATTTAGGGCTCCAAAAGATCAAATCCTTGTCCAGGGCTTTTATGAACTGTAACTAGCCAGCTCTGGTAGAAGTTGAAGTATCAGCCACACATATGTTGATCACTGAGCCTGTGGCAGCAGCTCTAGATGCTGCATCTGTATCATAGTCACAATTTCTGGACTGTTTGGCCACCTGACCAACTGTTTAGAATGAATTCAAATAGTTTTCCCTTTGGTCTGCTTCTGTCCTAAGTGGTCTAGGAAAGGCAGTAGAAATGTAGCCATATGTCAGACAGTTAAACATTCTTGAAGTCAGAAAGGCAGAGGTTTAGACTGTTGTAAAACCTGTCTACAGCACTGATTTGTCATTAGGCAGGGAACTGGGAAGCAGAAAAGAGTTCTGACCCTTTGTCAAGGTCACTGCTGGGTCTGCTATTCAGTTGCAGTAGGTGGGATTTGTAGGGTACTGGAATTTGGGTGCTTAAGATGCAGCAAGGAAAGCATACACTGAGTTTCCAAGGACAATATCTGCAGACTTAGGAGCATCCAGTTCCAAAATTGAAAAATACCTGTTCTGTGCATCTAAGGTTTCTTATCCATCCCATTTAAAAGAAATCATTATGGTGAGGGTTCGCCAAATTAGATTTTCTTAGAGGAAGAATCTGAGTAACTAATGCTCTCAACATCACAACCATGCCCAGAAGATAGGAAATCTGGGAAGAACAGTCTAAAGTCTTCCTCATCCTTAACCTGTGGTTCTTCTTCCCTGTTAGGGGACTGGTTTTGCTTTATTTTTGCAGGGAAGAAAAGCAGTCCCAGCTGGTTCTTGCTCTCACTGCAAGGCTGCAGGGTTTTAAGTAGGTCTTGAGCCAGTTTAAGTCAGTATTCCTGTGCAACCTGTGAAGAGGAAGGGTTCACCAGTAGTATTTCTGAAGGCATGTGGTTGGAGGAGGGGAAATGTAATTAGTTTTTGTGTTTTCTTGAAAAGAGAGTCCATCCAAAATGTATTTGGTTCTGAGCAGAGAGAATTGAACCTCCATGCAGAAGCCCTCAACCTCTTCTCTAGCAATAACCATATGGATCCCATAATACATTTCCATGATAATCACTCATGGTTCTTGTCTGCCCAAAACCAAGCATCTGGAGAACTGTGTGCAGTCAGTACATATGGATGTCCCAGGAGTCTTAACTATCACTGTCTCCAAAGGGATGATACATACCCAGGGCTGAAAACGTAACAATGTGGGGTAAGTTACCTCAGACTAATCCAGACATTGGCTGCCTGATCCCCACATTCCATGTCCCTGTTCTTGTTCACCTTTATCCTTCCATTTCTTCAGCTTAAGGTCTTAAGATGCTTTGCATTTTGTTTTCAGCTTAAGTGAGTTTCTAATTCAGTTATTGGCTAGTAATTATACTGTCTGGATGCCAGCAAAGAAAAAAATTTGGAGAACCTGAGAGAAACAACCAGATGAGAAGAGAAAACTCAGGCTCAGAAGAATCCTGCAGCTGTTCATTAAAAAGCAATTCAAGTTTCACCTTTGGTTCAGAAGATGGCTTCCAGTAATTCAGAGGAAAAAATCAAATACTCTCAGTGGTGTTTAAAATAAATGAAACAATTAAGACATATAAATTCAAATAACAAAGATTGAAAAAAACAGAAGCATTAATTAGCTATTCAGATGAACTGCAAAAATGAGACAATGAAATGAAGAAAAGGTTGGGTACAACTTGAGGTTTCTCAAGAAGAGTTGTTTCAAAAAACAGAGTTAGAAGAGATTGCATCCAGAGAAAACCTGAGATTTTCTACTGTGCTAGAGAAACTTGAAGGAACAGACTGCACTGGTTTTACAAAAGTACAAATAAGCAATTATACTTGTGTTCCACAGCAGAATTTGTCATTCAAACTGAAACTTTGTGTATGCTTAAAATGTGGCCATGAGAAAGCAGACAACTCCTATACTAGCAAAGTTGCAATCATTACAGCAGAAAGCATTACTCCAGACAAAACTGTAGCATAAAGGAAAAGTATTAAAAACTGGAGACAGGGTGTTTGTGGTAAATGATTATGCAGTGTACACTGGGCAGAAGAAAGCAACTTTATCCCAGCAACCAGGGACTGTAAAGAGGAAAGTGTGAGATTCAAGCTGCTGTATCACACCATCTTAAGAATATTCTTTCCTGAAGGATCAGACATTTTGTGATGCAGAATAAGCTATGAAAGAAAAAGTTTATCCAACAGAATGAGCCAGCAAGCACATGAGACCTCTGCTTCTCATTCTTCTGGCAATACAGCTCAGAGACTTTGCCAGCGAAACATTTTCCATTATTCTTAAGAGACAGGCAAAAGCACAGAAGCTGGCTAAAAGAATCAGAAGTACTTTGGACATGAATTAGAGACCAGTGTTTCGAGATCAAAATGATCAGGATGATGACCAATGACACTTAAGTTAGTGAATAAATGGGACACAATAAAGCATCAATCCCACTGGATATAGGAAAAAAAGTGAAACATAGCTTTGCAGAAATAGTGGTCAAGAAAGACTAGAATTTTGTTTACTTTTTAAACTTCTGCATGAACTGCAAAGTATATGCACCATACCCCACTTTATGTCATTAATGTATAGAAAGACAGCAACAAGAATAAAATAATTATAAACAAAACAGTTTTTATTATTATTTGTATAAAATGTTTCAAGATGTAAACTGCATTACATTGGAAAACAGCCTTGTATTGTGTGCAGTCAATGATATTTTAAATGTAAGAAGAGGTTTACTGATGCAAATATGAAGTATATTAAAGCAAGTATTTTTTCTAACTTATAAGGTAAACAGGCCTTACTGTAACAAGATAAGAAAGGCTGGACAGAAGCATGTTAAAGCTAATATAATGTTGTGATCTTGGCTGCTGGGGTGGGGAATGGGGTGGAAAAGTGTATTGATCATACTTTATTCAAAATTAAGATAATTTCCACTGCTTTACAGGGATGTCTAGAATAATGCCCTTGGTTTAAGCTAGTTATTTTAAGCAAAATGGCTTGAAATATAAAACAAAATGCCAAAGGGCATGGAAATGCTAATTTTCTTCCATCTGCAAAGTTATTAGCTGTTTTTCCATTAGTCAGTGTTCTCAGTGGGAGAAAATGAGTCTGCAATCCAGGAGAACCCTGTACAATATGTTCAGAGTGAAATGTGCAGGGATTATTCCATGTATCTGCAGAGTTGTTGGTGTTTTTCCTCATTGCTGACTTTTACTTAAACAGGAGGAAGTAAATATGTTATCAGGGAAGATAGTAAAAAATTTCTTCAGAAGGGATAGCTAGTGAATGAAATAAAATGAAAATGTTTAAAATAGGGGCAGAAATACAACAGAAAGAGATCAGCACAAACACTTTTTTAAATATATATATTTTTTAAGTTACAGAATATATTAAAATATTAAATATATTTTACAATTTAAATATAACAGAATATGTTTGAAATAAAAAAAATGGCAACACCTTTTTATGGTGAAAGACACAGGAATTATTTAGAAGGGGGGACAAAAAGGTTAAATATTCAAGAGGAAAGACTTCAGAGTGCTAAATGGAAAAGAAGGGGTTTGGGTAATATGCAACAGTTTAGAAAGGTTGCTGTTAAGCAGCTACATTTTGATAATACCAGAACACAAAAGTATTATCACAGCAACTTAGGCAACACAAAGTAGAATGGGTTGTTGCCAAAGTTCGAAAGTTTATGTAAAGAAAAATAAACAGAAATCCTATAAAGGTATTAGAAATACTTTTGAAATTTGAATAATTTCTATAAAACAGAGGAATATTGAATCCAAGAAAATGCACAAATAGAAATATTTATTGAAATGCAATTATGCTTCGATTAGAACAATTGATAGTTAACACAGGAAGATACAAGATAAAAATGATGATGGATTATCAATCAACAGGAACGTCTCCAGGAACAGATGTTATTCCTGTGTATATCTGCCATTAGGAGATAAGAAGGTGATGCATTTATTTAATACTCTTTTAAAATAAGGGCAAGTATCAGCATCTTGGAAGAAAGCTGTGGTGGCTGTATTCCCCAGAGACCCTTCAGACCCAGCTTCATATACAGCCATATGAATTTTAAACCATGATTATAAAGTGTTTATGTCTACACTAAGAGATTGGTAAAGAGGCTGCTGCTGCTTCTTTTTTCAGCTTTTCCCAGCTAGGATCGCCACAGCAGATCACCTGTCTGCTCATGACTGGCAGTGGACTTTTACGGTGTCGAGTTGCCAGTCCGACGCCCAACCTCCCACTGAAGGCACACACTCATGTCTAGGGCCAATTTAGAGTGTCCAATCCACCTACAGCATGTCTTTGGGATGTGGGAGAAAACTGGAGCACCTGGAGGAAAGCCACGTGACCACAGGGAGGACAAGCACACCCTGCACAGAAGGCACCCCAGCCAAGGATCGAACCAGAGAACCTCTTGCTGTGAGGTGACAATGCTAACCACTGTGGCCACCCATCCCAGGGTATAAAATTAATAAAAATAAATCAAAGGGTGTAGTGGTAATTATTGTACTCACACATAAATTAGTTTAGCAATACCCATATTTATGGTGACACTATAAGATGAAGTAGTTAGGTATACAGATTAAAAAGGATTCTGTTATTGCAGCTAAGGATATGTGGAAAGAAACTAAAGATAGCACTCAAAATGAGAAACTGAAAGCTGTTAAAAATGGATATGGATAATATACAAGTAGAGGAGAAGTTGTAGATAAAGAGTTGAAGGAATTTATTTGGGAGGGGAAGTGGACATGTGTTTTAGATAAGTTGATTCTCTACATTGAACAAGGTAGTTTAGGATTACCTGGTTTGATTGAATACTTTAGAACAATGCCGTTATGGCTCATATACAACCCAAGAAAAGGTAATATATCAAGGTAAAAAGGATGATGATGAAACACTGGGGAAGTTCAAGAAATAAGGACAGTGTAGGATTTTGGATGCAGATCCTTAAGGAAAATAACCATAAAGAATAATATTATTAATTAAGTAGCAATAAGTATTTTAAGAACTAAGCTAACATGGGAATTGAGAAAGGAGGTTTTGCTAGTAGGGATGACAGGAAGTATGGGTATAGAAAATATATAAAAGAGGGTTGGAATTTACTGGAGAAAACTGGCAAATGAACCAATGTACAGGGAGCAAATAACTGGAGGATGAAGGTAATTAAATGAGATAAGGCCAAGAAATTTGGACTGTAGGTTAGAATGCTTTCCCTGCCACAGATCGATACTGGAGTATAAGAGAAGGAGAAATGGATATGGAAGTGCTAAGTGAAAAAGCAGCTCAGGTAGAGTTTTCAGTAGATTCTGCAACAGAAGCTGCTGTTAAAAAAAGGATTAATTAGTAGGGCATATAAAATATTGTGTGATAACTATAAGAATCAATCAAATTAGTTTACAAAAGATTGAGGAGAGAGTGACTGAAAAGGAAATTTAGAAAGGAACAATGGGAAGACATATGCATGGCTCCCACATATGCAAGAAAGTTCAGAATGGTTAGTATTTTTGCTTAAGTGTTTACATGGGTAACTTTATATCCCAAGCAAATTTAAGTGAACTTTTTCTCAGGTAGATAGTAAATGTTGGAGATGTGATAGGAGAGAGAGAAAGCAGTAACCGTGTTCACATTTTTTAAGCGTGTAACGAGCTGACAGATTTTAAAAATCAGAACAACATGCCTCGCTCGTACAGCATGCTCGGCCAAACTTGAAAGAAGAAAACACTAGAGGCCAGCATAAGCAGTCCAATACTTTATTATAGTCACTTCAAAAAGGACATAAAAATGCCCAAATAAATCAAAGATCATCCAAATTCAAACCGGTTTCGGCAAATGCCTTCTTCAGTGAAAAATAGTAGAGTCAATAAGCAAAAGACATCATGAATATTTATATAATGCCCCAGCCAATGGCAGACAATAATATGGTCCATACCCCCCTTTTTTATAATTATCAAAATGTACTGCTAGAATTATGCACATAAGCATAAGTGGTATTAGAAACCACAATAATAATACATTTCCAAATAATATTTATGTATGTATATGTATGTTATTTTATTTCGGTGATGTTTAATATCTATACCAATTTGACCTAACAATATGTTTAATGTATTGAAGTTGGTTAATAGTTGTGAACTGCTACAGATAAATTTGTTAATAAACAAAAATTGATCAGTAGTTGGCTAGTTAAAAAACTATTAACTTACATGTTCATGGCATAAATTATTACCATCATACAAAACAATACAACTGGACAAAATGATATATCCGAAGTAGTTAAACATGCTGGCCAACCAACATAGTGTAAACTAAATAATGTATTCATATAGATAATCAAATATACTATATGAAGGATTCATCCATATGAGCCCAGTTATCACAATATACAACATATATATATATATATATATATATATATATATATATATATATAAAACAATATACCAATAAAACACAAAAAAAACAAATAAGTATATAACAACATACTTATCATAAACGGTAATTAAGACCCGGTGGAAACAAGGCTCCAAGATGGATAATCCAATATTTTTCTTTGTGGCTAAGTATGTTTTGCCTCACATGGACTGGGATTCTGTTCCATAGTGTAGGGAGTCTCTGGGTGATGAATCTGTCCCTCCAGCACGTCATATTTATATCCGTGTTGAGGTTTAAGTCTCTTGCTCTCGTGGCTCTGGTGGATTTGGATTTTTTGAGGTGGAAAATGTTCATTAATTCCGGGTTGGACATGGCCTTGTATGTCAGGCACAGATCACCTCTGAGCAGACGGTATGCGACTGAATAGAGCTGGAGTTTCTTCAGTCGGGCATCATATGACATATGTTTGAGCCCCTTTATCCTTTTGGTGAGGAACTTTTGGGGTCTTTCCAATTGCTGCAGGTGTCGGGTAAGGTACATTCCGAATGGGGCATTGTACTCAATCATTGGTCTGATAAGTGAAGAGTACAGGGGTACAATGACCTCTCTTGATGTGGATGTAAATCCCTTCATGATCAGGTGGGCAATGTAGAAGGTCTTCCTAACCACTTTGGCAATGTGAGTGTCAAAAGAGAGGTTACTGTCAACTTGGGTCCCCAGGTCCCTGATAACTTCTTCCGTGTTTAATGGATTACCACCTATGTGGTAATTAGGGGTTACCTTGTTTTTCCCAAAGGGTATGACTATACATTTTTTGGCATTTAGCTTAAGGCCATGGCTCTGGCACCAGTTATCCATTTCTATGAGACCTCTCTGGAGGATGTCTGTGTCTGATGGAGTGTCAATTATGGTGCCCAGTTTGCAGTCATCTGCAAATTTTGTCAGCCACAATCCACCTATGTTTGCCTGCACTTCAGAAAAATAAATGCCGAACAAGAGGGGGCCCAGGACTGAGCCCTGTGGGACACCGCCCGTGACCGGCTTAGAGTCTGACATGGCACCAGCAACTCTAACCCTGTGTGTTCTGTCCTTGAGCCAGTTTGCAACCCATCTTGTGACATATGGGTTTACATCTAAGCTGGTGAGCTTTTCTATGATGCCCGAGTGGGGTATTGTGTCAAACGCTTTTGCTAGGTCAAGGTAGGCTGTGTGAACTGCCTTACCCTCATCAATGGCCTTAGTGACTGTTTCGAAAAAGTCGACCAAGTTCAAGAGGCAGGATCTGCCCTTGACAAAGCCAAATTGGGTAGGATCCAGTGTCTGTAGGTCCCCAATGTCTTTATTTATGAGTTCCATTATGATCCTCTCCATAGCTTTGCAGACAAGGCTCGTCAAGCTTATGGGGCGGTAATTTCCAGGGTCCGTAGAAGCACCGCCTTTGTGGAATGGGACCACAGTTGCCGTACGCCATTCTTTGGGTACGTATCCTGTAGTAAGGCTAAGATTAAACAGCAGCCTTATGTGTGGGTTTAGTTCCTCATTGAGTTTGTGTAGCACACAGCCGGGGACACCGTCCGGTCCCATTGATGCTGTGTTTTTTGCTTTAGAGAGAGCAGCTCTCACCTGGGCATCTGAGATGTTTGGGAGGCTAGACTCTGGTGGGATAGATATTTCTCCTTTGGAGGGAGAAATTTGCACTGAACCTGTCTGCCAGTATGTTGGCAATGTCTGTGGGTTCAGTGATTTTTTATCATTTTGGACTAATTCTGAGCATATCTGGGAGTTTCCACCCAGGTTTCTAACATAGCTAAAGAAGGCCTTATGATTGTCTTTTGTGTCATTAGCGATTTTTCTCTCAGAGTTGGCCTTGGATGATTTTATGAGTGATCGTAGTTTTTTGCTAGTATTGATCAGAGATGCCTTCCCTTTTAGGGATTTTGCTCTGTCATGTAGTAGCTTTCTCCTCTTGTTGTAGAGTTTGTTAATGGCTGGGGTCCACCAGACCGGGCGCCTGCCTTTGGTGGAAAGGGTCTTGATTTTATTAGGGATTGCTTGATCCATACATTCCTGGAGGTGCTCGTAGAAGGCATTTGTAAGGGTTTCAGCAGCGTGGGTTGTGGTTTCCACTGGCTCGGGGGCCTTGAAGGATACCACTCCAGTCTTAAGAAAGTGTGAAGTTTGCTTTTGAGAAGTTCTTCACTGTGGTCCTTTTTGCTGGGGTTGGGGGCGGGATGTGGATCTCCAGTGAGATTAATTTATGGTCTGATCTCACCAATGAGGGATATACTTCCAGTGTGGAGCATTTTGTCCCCATGTTTGTGATGATCAGGTCTAGTATATTTTCTCCTCTTGTGGGAATGGTGACTAGTTGTTCCATAGCATTTGAGTTTATGAACTCCAGGAACCTTTGGGCTAGGGTGTTGGGGCTTGAGTAATGTTCCCAGTCTATGTTTGGGTAGTTGAAATCACCCAATATGATGGTGTTTGGAGAGACATTCATACTCTCCAGTGTCTTCAGGAAGGCTGTGTGGGTTTCCTGAGTTTGAGAAGGTGGTCTGTAGCATGCTACAAACTGTAGGGCAGTTTTACCTATGGTTAATTGCACCTGGATGGTCTCCGATGCTTCGTGCATTGCCACTAACCTGGAGGTGTGGGTATCCTTTATGAATATGGATACTCCCCCTCCTTTTGTGGTTCGGTCCGGATTTTGGGGCCGGAACGCATGATATGAGGTATAACCTGACAGTGCTGGGGTGCTCTCAGGAGCCTTGAACCAGGTTTCAGTCACAGCACAGACATCGATGTTCTCCATACTGAGGAGGGCTTCGAGGGCGTGCATTTTGAGGTTTAGACGTCTGGCATTGAGCAGTATTACCCTTAGTTTTTCTCCATTTTTGTTTTCTAGGGTGGTAGGTTCATCATTTGAGCCTTGCCTAAAAAAGGCACTATGGGGGTGGCAAGAGCCTTTGCCAATATCCGGAAGCCCAGGGGTGACAGGTGCAAGCCGTCCCTTGCGAAGCAGCGTGGCTTGTCAAGCATGTCATCCCAGGCAGACAGACATTGGATCCCCTTAGAATGACACCAGTAATTAAGCCAATTATTAAAGCTGATCATTTTGTCTCTGTATTGTGGCATTATTCTTGGTGAGGGTAGGATACTGCTCAGGGTCAGGGTCATACCGGCCTGGGCTACATAATCTGAGAGCTCCTCTATGTCTCTTTTCATGTAGTCCAGGGAGGTACGTCTCAGGTCGTTCACACCGGCATGGACAATGACTGAGTCATACTTGTACTTGCTGTGGAGTGACCTGAGTGCTTGTGTTATGTGGCGGATTCTAGCGCCTGACAGGCAGCTTACTGTGATCTTTTCCTTGTTCAGTCTGGTGAGTGGGACGTCAGTGTGTCTGACTATGGAGTCACCTATAACAAGTGTGTCTGGCATTGTGTGGCACACTGACTTTGAGAACTATGTGTTGCATGTCTTATGTCTTGAGCTGGCAGTTGCTTGGGTGTCTGCTTTGGAGGCCTCTGTAGTTTTGGTAGATTTTTGATCAGTGCCTCCGAGTATGTCTTTGTGTGTTTATGTGTTTGTTTTGCAGTTGTGATAGTTCTATGTGAAACTGGGTTTGTGGTGTGCGTGGTTTCCTTCTCCTCCTGTCTGGTCTTGCCAGTCCTGAGTTGAGAGAGCTCAGCCTCCAGTTTGGCTATATAGTTGCATCTCTCACATGTATTTGTGTTTTATGGGAGAAGGAGTGGGTTGTCTGTGTACATGAGGCAATTGTAACATTGCCTCAAGATGCCCAGATTCACCAGCTGAACAGGAGAGGACGCTAGCAACTGACCCTTCGACATGTTAGAAAAAGTGAAAAAGTTTGCTGTGTAACTGAGTCAGAAGGGACCTATAGGGAAATGGGTACTCAAGGGGATTCTAGGCTAATGTAGTACTTTGTTTAGTATATAAGTACTTTACCTATATAAAAATACTTTAGAGCAAGTGCTGAGCTTTTGAGATAGAGAATAGACTGTTTAGATTGCAAGTAGAGAAGTTCTAAGGGAAAAATTGAACAGCAGACTTTACGGAGCCAGAAATAGTTTAACCGGCGCTGCCCGATGGTGCTCTATGGGCAACTCCGCGCTAAATCATGCAAAAGCTCACTAAAGCGGGCTTTATGGCAGGGGGTTGAAAAGAGCTAGGAATTGACCCAAAATGGCCAATAGACTACAAGTTTCTGGCTGGAACCACTGCTCTAGGGACAAATAGGCTGCTCAGTGCTCCCCACTCCCACTGGTGAACAAAGAAGCTTCCCTTTATCCAAATAAGGATATGGAATAGCACAGGAACCAAGCCAAAGCCCAGAGATCAGCAAACTCTGAAGACTGGACTATTCTAGTTCAGTAAGGCGGGAAAACAAGATTTTTTTTTAAAACAGAAAGTAAATGCTATAAATGCTTTTAAACGACTAGCGCACTTGAGTGTGTTAGCCTACAGGTAAAATTAAGCAACAAATAAATTTTTTAAAAGTGCAAAACAGTTAATCAACACAAAAACAGTTTAAATAGAATGCAGAGCTGTATAAACAGGCGAAAATGCAGTCGCTAAGCAGTAAATAATCAAAAAGCCAGAAAAAAATACTTAAATCAGGAAAAAGTCACTCTTTTGCTCTCTGCTGCTTGTAGAACTCTGCAGGACACCACGAGGAGCTGTGCTGAGTTGAATACAAGCGAAAAAACATGCTAAAGCGGGCTTTAGTACAGGGGGCTGAAAAGAGCTAGGAATTGACTGTTATTGACAGAATCACTGGTAACAGGAATAATCAACAGGGATGGCAAAACATACTTAGCCACAAAGAAAAATATTGGATTATCCATCTTGGAGCCTTGTTTCCATCGGGTCTTAATGGCCATTTATGATAAGTATGTTGTTATATACTTGTTTTTTTTGTGTTTTATTGGTATATTGTTATTTAATAACTGGGCTCATATGGATGAATCCTTCATATAGTATATTTGATTATCTATATGACTACATTATTTAGTTTACACTATGTTGGTTGGCCAGCATGTTTAACTACTTCGGATATATCATTTTGTCCAGTTGTATTGTTTTGTATGATGGTAATAATTTATACCATGAACACGTAAGTTAATAGTTTTTTAACTAGCCAACTACTGATCAATTTTTGTTTATTAACAAATTTATCTGTAGCAGTTCACAACTATTAACCAACTTCAATACATTAAACATATTGTTAGGTCAAATTAGTATAGATATTAAACATCACCAAATTAAAATAACATACATATACATACATAAATATTATTTGGAAATATTATTGTGGTTTCTAATACCACTTGCTTATGTGCATATTTCTAGCAGTACATTTTGATAATTATAAAAAAAAGGGGGGTATGGACCATATTATTGTCTGCCATTGGCTGGGGCATTATTCATGATGTCTTTTGTTTATTGACTCTACTATTTTTCACTGAAGAAGGCATTTGCTAAACCAGTTTAGATTTTAAAAATCCCCTTGGCAGTATGCTATCAGAAATGTTTTGGGGAGTACATGACTGTAACTAACAACATTATTCTTTTGAGCTGTTACACAGGATTGCAATTGCCCAAACACAATAAAGTCTTTCAATTTTAATGCTATTGGCCATCAAAAACATGCTAGCAAAAGATGGAAATCTAAACCAACTAAGTGAAGTACTGAATGTTGTAATGGAGATAAAATAAATACAGGAGGGATGTTTAGAAAAGAGAAGCAGCAGATTACATAGAAATAAATGGAACTTATGCAAACAATACATGCAGAATAATATTCAGAAGTGAGGTTTACAAAATGTAGGAAATGAGCAATGTATGTAATGATGGAATGCATGACAACTGTTACACAGAAAATGCATATAATGTATAATACATTAAAATGTTGCTATGGTTTGTTTTCCTTAATATTAATGTGTGTGAAGCTATGTCTTTTTTCCCCAAACATCTTTATTAAATTTTCACATATGACAAAGGCAATCTTACATTTATATAAATGAAAAACATAAAAAATATCACTTTAATTGCAAACAGGTTACATCACAGACACCATTGAAACAACTGTAGTTGTAATTATTATACATCACTTAAACTATCCAGTCATTGTCAATTAAGCATTATATAGCACATTCAAATCCTGCCTCTTAAACCTCGTTCCTGCTCTGCGTATATTGTTCCCACAATTCTCATTTTTTCCTATGTAGTTTGCTCCTTCCCTTTTCTAAAGATTCCAATTCCAGTTGTTTTCACTCTGTCACTATATTCACTACTTCTAGTAAAGTTTGTCTAGACTTTGATTTCCATTTTCTAGTAATTGCTTTTTCAGAAGCCACCATAATTAGACTCACAAGGCTTTACTTTGTCTAGGCAATTCCAATTCTGTAGCATAACTCAAAAAATCATCACCCCAGTCAGTCCAATCAGCTCACCCACCATCTCCAACACAGCAGTCTGCATGGAATCCCAAAAAATTGCCAGCTCATCACACTTCCAAAAAAATATGTTCCCAGCTACCTCTTTCTTGCCCATCACACCTCTAACACTTGCTATCCACCTGAGGAAATTTTCTTTGGAGTCTACTTGGGGTGCAAAAATACCTGTGTAAACACTTCCAGGCAAATATCCAAAATCTTCTAGACTTTGTTGCATATTTGGGAGATATACATATATCCCCCATTGTCTCTTTCTGAATTACTTATCTAATCTTTGTTCTCAATCCTTTCTAAGCTCCTCTGATTGATTCTTGTAATTATCATGCAGTATTTTTATATGCCTTATTAATTATTTCTTTTTTAATGGCAGTTTCTATTCTAGATTCTGTTAAAAACTCTACCACTGCTGGTCTTTTATTTGGGAGCCCCCTATTTCTTTCTCTTTGCCTATACTCTGATTAAAATCCTTGATAGGGAAGGCAATCTCTAACATGCAGTCCAAATAAATTCTTGGCCTCTTCCCATTCTATTACCTTTGCCTTTCTAGTTATTTCCTCCCAATACATTGCTTCCTTTGGTAGTTTCTCCAATAAATTCCACCCCCCGCTTGCCTATTATCTGTATCCCTGACCACAATGAACCCTATCAGCAAAATCTCTTTTCTCCATTTTTCTGCTGGTTTGGTTCTTAGCATACTCCCTGCTATTTTATGAATATAATGCTCTGTATGATTTTGGATGTTCTCCTTAAGAGTCTGCATCCACAATCCCAATCTCTCCTTATTTTGTGATCTTCATCCCTGTCAGCATCATTCCTTTCACCTTTGAATTATACTTCTCTGCTTGTGCTGTGTATAAGAGCCTTAAACAGGTTGCTGTAAAATACACTTTCAAATTAGGTAATCCTAGTCCACCTTGTTCTAGTGGACCCTTGCTGTCTTCCCTTCCCAGATAAAATCCTTCAACTTTTTTTTAATTGCTATCCACAACTTTTCCTCCAGTTGATAAAAGAATGTCTGACTTGTGTATAAGACTAAAGGGACTAAAACATTTTAATGGCTTGTATTTTAGTATCCATTTAACAAAACTTCCAGTTTCTCAGTTTTTGTATTTTCTGTTTAGTCTCTTCACACATATCCTTAGCTGCCACCAGAGTCATTTCTAATCCATACTCCTAAATA
Organism: Protopterus annectens; assembly: GCF_019279795.1. Classification (NCBI taxonomy): domain Eukaryota; kingdom Metazoa; phylum Chordata; order Ceratodontiformes; family Protopteridae; genus Protopterus; species Protopterus annectens. Next base: position 636,988,905 of record NC_056728.1, on the reverse strand, counting down.
CTTCATTTTATCCTGTCCCCATAAATATGGATATTGTTGTCATGTGTGGGTACATAATTTACCACTATTGCCTTTGTTTTAGCTTCATTAATTTTGTATCTCAAGATGTGAAACTGTCTTATAATGTTTACAACACTGAAATGTCCATTTCTGGTTTTGTCATATATAAAATATCATCTGCAAATAGAGTCAGCTTTTCTGGGCTACCATATGAATTATATCCTTGGATTTCTGAGTCCCTTATTTTCTTTGCCAATGGTTCAAAATATACTGAAAACAACAAAGAGGAACGTGGGCAACCCTGCCTGGTTCCTCTACTCAAACAGAAATTATCGGAGTGGACCACACCAACTTCAATTCATGCCTCTGGTCTCGCATATATTTTTCTAATAAACATTATCATTGCCCTGCTCATGAAGTCCTAGTCTACTCTACAAAAGCTTTCTCTGCATCAAGACCCACCAATAAAAGTGGTACTTTCTTAGAGTCTGCTTCCCTCTGGATCATCAATGTTCTGTTAATATTGTCAAATGTTTGCCTTCCCTCCACAAAAAAACACACTGATCCATATCTATCAATTTTGGTATCACTTTTGCCATTCTTTTAAGCCATTATAGACATAAACACTTTATAATCATGGTTTAGTATTGAAATGGGCCTGTATGAAGGTGGATCAGATGGATTTTTACCCTCTTTAGGTATTACCATTACCACTCCCTTCTTCCAGGATGCTGGTACTTCTCCTCTTAAAATACTGTTAAACAAAACCTTCCAGATCTTTATCATTTTTATCCTTCCCAACTTCCACAGGAATACCATCTATTCCTGTGGAATTTCCTGTAGATTGGTTAGACATAGCCATTTTTATCTCATCCCTTCCTATTGTAACTGAAATTGAGCCTCATTTACCTCTTTTTACCTCTACCTAACTTTTGCATATTTAATTGTTCCAGAAACATTTCCATTTGTACCTTGTCTTGATTTCCGTATTCTCTGCTTTATACAAATTTTCATAACATTTCTAAAATATTTCCAGTACTTCGACAGGGTGTTTTATCTTTCTTGTTATAAGTTCCCTAAGTTTGGTGACTGCCTTTTCCACTTTTTGTTGCCGGAGTTGTGCTAGAAGTTTTTGTACTCTAGAATTATCAAAAAAACAATTGTTTAACAGCAATATTTCCAAACTCATGCATATTATTGAAGCAATCCCTTATTTGCTGCTCCTTTTCTTGTTCTGAGAGATTCCCCCTATTTTACAAAACGTTAACATTTGTCAATCCCTTTAAATTATTGTTACTGTTTAGCCATATCTCCCTTTCTTTTATTTCCAACCTAGTTTTAAACTCCACTTTAATTGTATCCCACTCCTTAGCTATGTTTTCAGAAGATAAATCTATCTTCTCTAGTAGCTCCTGAATTAGTTCCACAACCCATTCCTTAAATTCCTCTTTTCAACTGGCAGGTGGGAAAGTGCCAGCGTCTCATTTTCATTTCATTACTTTGCGTTTTTATTTTAGTTGTTATTGGTGCATGATCTGAAATAGTTCCTGGGTTTGTTTCAAGACCTTCAATTAAATGCACATGTTCCTGTGAGATATAAAATCTATCTACCCTAGCCCAGTTTTTGTATCTCGGTGAGCAATATGTAAATTCACTCTGAACTCCTAGTACTGAATTCACATCTTCCATGCCAAACATTTTCATAAATATCTTCAAAAATCTACCCTCCCTTGTTATATTTTCCCTTCTAGGCCCCCCCAATCACATCTTCACTGTTACAAATGAAATTCCAGTCTCCACCTAAAAGTAATATTCCTTGCTGAAAGCTGATTATTTCTCCCAGAATCTTCTTAAGCTCCATTATAGCAGTTTTAGGGGGGTGTAAATGCATGCCAGTGTAATCCTCCTCCCTTGCCAGTAGCCCCTTAGTGCTGTGTATCTTCCATTATCATCTTTTTTTCCTATTCTACCACTATTGAAGCTCCTCTTGCAGTTAATGCAAATATTCTTCTTTTCCTTTGCCCAAAGATTCCGCTGAATAACCATCCTGAAAACCTTTCTTTATCAAATTCACATGTTCAGTTCTTTCCAGGTGTCTCCCTGTAGCATAGCTATTTGCACTCTACATTTTTTTAATATAATTCACTACTCTTTCTTTTTTGTATTTGATTGAGACACATTACAGAAAGCATCATTTTCTTATGTAGTTATTACCACCTTTAAAATATAACTGCTCTTTTGCTAAATGTCTAGTTCCAACTTTTATTTTACACATATATATTGTTCGGCTGGTTGGTCTTTTATGCAGTTGTTTCAGGTCATATTCATTTGCGCCTATATCATATCTTGCATAACTTTGTTGTTTTTGTTTTTTTTTTTTGAAATACCTCAAACAGAACCCCCCCCCCCCAAAATAAAAATACACACACAAAACTATGTACAACTTCAAATATTGAAGTTTTTGCTTCCTAATAAGAACATAAGTTCTAAACTGATAGCTGCACAGACAGGTTAAAGTTTTTACAAGCTTGGGTCATCTGACTATCTGAAGGATTACTTGAATAAAAATAGACCCTGCTAGTTAACAGCCTGCATATCATTGCTGGAATCTGTATCTAACAGAGCTCTTTTCAAACTATCTGGAAATATACAGAGCTAAGTATATTTTTTTGGTTCTTCAGAATTGTGTACTGTAAATTGTTGCTGGAGTAATTTTATTCAGAGTTGTGCATTGTTATTTTTGATTCGCTGTAAAGTATTTCAGATCTCTGCTGAAAGTGTTTTGTCCCACCTGCCCCTATTTTCTGCTATGTCTTAAGTTGGTATAACTGTTTTTTACAGCTTGTGTCATCTTGCTATCTGAAGTATTACTTGAATAAAAATAGGCCCTGTTAGTTAACAGCCTGCATATCCTTGCTGGAACCTGTGTCTAACAGAGCTATTTTCAAACTATCTGGAAATATACAAAGATTAGTATATTTTTGTTGGTTCTTCAGAATTGCGTACTGTAAATTGTTGCTGGACTAATTTTATTCAGAGTTGTGCACTGTTATTTTTTATTCACTGTATAGTTTTTCAGATCTCTGCTGAAAGTGTTTTGTTTCAACCACCCTCCCTATCTTTGGTTTGTTATTTAAATTTGGTGGCTTTTGCAGTTGCTCACCCCACTGTAGATTTGATCTGGGACACGCCCCCAGTCCCATCTCTTTATCACATTCTACCTAATACACTCCTTCTGCACTTATTTTTAGTCATTTTTAATTTAATTGCATTTTTTAAACTGTGTTTGGTCTAATAATGCTACATATTCAAATGTGCTAGCTTGCACTGCATTTGAATTGTTTTTAATGCTGTTTTAGCTACTTTTCTGTAAAAAGAAAAAAAACTGTAAGCCTGTTTCCTACCTTTCCTGTAACTAGTGTAGTCCAGATACAGATTTGCTGTATCCAGAACTGTATGTAAGCTTCTGAGCCCCCTCCCCAAGCCTTTCTGTGTTGGAAGGAAGCCTTCTAGCTTGTCAGTGGGAGTGGTAAGCACTATGTAACCTGTCTACCACATAAGGAGTAGTTCTGGCCCAGAAATTGTAGTTATTGGCCATTTGGGCAATCTTTTCCATCTCTCTCAACTTTCTGATTTGAAAGCCCGCATTTGCACTTGTTTCTTTCCTGTAACTAGTCTAGTGCAGATACAGATTCTTAGTTTTAGCACTTGAATTTGTTTATTCGTGCTCAGCACTTGTTCAGAACTTGTAAGCACTAAATAAGCTACTAATTACTATAGCACTAAACCTTCCTCATTACCTAGACGAAAACAGTTTTTGCACTTATTTTCCTCACTTGCTTAGAGAAAAACAGCTCTTCTACTCACTTTCCTCATTTATCTAGAGGAAAATAGTTTTTTTATTGAGGCATGACCAAAGGTCAGCTCCCCGTGTTTTCTCCTGTCTATCTGATGAATCTGGGCATCTTGGGGCAATGTAGAAATTGCCTCATGTACACAGACATCCCTCTCCTCCTACCACCCAACACTACAACCTAAGAGAGATGCACTTATCCAGCCAAACTGGAGGTAAAGCTCTCTCCAACCAAGACTGAACTTGACATTAAAGAGGAGAAGGTAAACACTTGCACCACACCACACATCACATAGTCTCACTAAATCTACACCACCAAAATCCACACACAGAAACACAAAAACATTCACAGAGGTTCTCAATTAATAATATGAACCAAGTAAAAGACAAACCACGTCAACAAAAAGAGTATCCAACGACTCACGAACTGAGGGCAAGAGAAGTTTATTCACTAATATATGTTAAGCGCTTTTCGTTGCTCGCAGTGTGAGCAACTTCTTCAGACAATTAAGTACCAAAACAGTTAACAATTTATACTCTCGTCGCTAAAAACCCACGTGTTTGATACATCAATTGTGGGTTAAAGTGGTGAGGTTGTTTAAAACATGATAACTTAAAAAAACTGTATAAAGCCTATTTTTAAAAAAAAAATATATATATATATATGTTATAAGAATACACTTAAAAGTATACTTTAAAAATGTATATATATACACTTAAGAAAATACCTTCCAATAAACAAACATATGACTTTAAAGAAATAAACTGAAACAACTCGCAAGAAACAACAAGCCTACTAACTGCATATATTGTTACGTATATATGTATTACTGTAATAACAACTGTAAGTTTGGGCAAGTGTCAGTAGAAACAGAACCCAAAAAAATCAAGGGCAGGAGGTAGCTTAGCTCTTATTAAATTTAATACATTCAACATTGACTTAGAACTAGTTTTTAAGGGCCGCTAAGTCAGTGTTCACAGGGGAAATCATAGAAATACCAATTCTAACATAGTTGTTGTTACTACTTAGCTACGTATTATGTTATATGTGTATTTTCCATTTTATTGTATTATATTATATTATATTAACCTTTGTTGGTTATAAGGTAGAATATAGGTAATAGAATAATGGTATAAGGAACTATAGTTATTCAGCATAGAAGCTTGTACCATAATATAGTTTAATATCTAGTAGGGAGAGTAGACACATTCTACAAAGTGTAAATATTAATTATTTCCTATTCAAACTTCTTAGTTTTAATAGGCAACTGATGTTACAGTGGTCATTTAGACCTGGGTAAACAAATGCATTGGTGCGCCATTGCCAAAGTAGTTCTCTTTCCTCTAGTAACAAATTATAAGGGCCACCTCTGATGTTGGTCTGAATCTGATCTAATGCCATGAATTTGAAATTGTGGCCTGGCTTTGCTAAAATATGTTTTACCAGTGCATTGTCTACTTTACTGTTTTGTATAGCATATGTGTGTTCATATACTCTTTCTTTTAAGTGTCTCTCAGTTTTTCCAATATAGAAAGCTGTACATATTGTACAGGAAGCCACATACACTATAAGTTTAGAATGGCAATTCATTTTGTATTTCACTTGGTATTTTATATTATTGATTACTATCTGTTCTCCACAGTTCATGTGTTTACACATGTTACAGTTTTCACATGTAGTCATACCTCTCTTCCTACTAAAATTTTTTGTTGTTGTATGGTTACCTTCTAAAATGCTTTTCAAGTTGTTTCCTCTTCTATATACTGTCATAGGAACTTTAAATAATTTATTGGAAATACTTTTATCCTGCTGAATAAGGTTCCAATTTTTGAATAATAATTTTTTAATATTGTCACTATCTGAGCTATATGTAGTTATAAAACTAAGCTTAAACACGTTGTTAGGTTCCATTGTGTTCCATGTATATATATACATTTTTAAAGTATACTTTTAAGTGTATTCTTATAACATATATATATATATATATTTTTTAAAAAATAGGCTTTATACAGTTTTTTTAAGTTATCATGTTTTAAACAACCTCACCACTTTAACCCACAATTGATGTATCAAACACGTGGGTTTTTAGCGACGACAGTATAAATTGTTAACTGTTTTGGTACTTAATTGTCTGAAGAAGTTGCTCACACTGCGAGCAACGAAAAGCGCTTAACATATATTAGTGAATAAACTTCTCTTGCCCTCAGTTCGTGAGTCGTTGGATACTCTTTTTGTCAATTAATAATATGCCCAAGCAACAGAGACCTCTCCAAAGCAGAAACGCAAGCAACTTCCAACCCCCAACACAACTCAAATGACACAGAGCCCACAGACTCAGTGTGCCACTCAACCACAGCCAATAAGGCAAAACAATGTATCCAACACACTAGTCATAGGTGACTCTATAGTCAGGCACACTGATGTCCCTCTCACCAGGATAAACAAGGAGAAGGTTACTGTCAGCTGCCTGTCGGGTGCCGGGATCCACTACATAACCCATGCACTCAGGTCACTCCACAACAAATACAAGTATGAGTCTGTCATTGTCCATGTTGGTGTGAATGACCCGAGACGTACCTCCCTGGATTACATGAAAAGAGACATGGAAGAGCTCTCCGATCGTGTAGTCCAGGCATGTATGACCCTAGCCCTGAGTAGCATTCTGCCATCACCATAATGATACCACAGTACATGGACAAAATGATTGACTTCAACAATTGGCTAAGCTTCTAGTGTCATTCTAAGGGGATCCAGTATCTGTCTGCTTGGTATGACATGGTCGACAGACCATGATGCTTTGCCAGAGATGGCCTGCATGTGTCTCTCCTGGGATTCTGGATACTGTCTAAGGCTCTTGTCGCCCCTATAGTGCCTTTTTTAGGCAAGGTTCAAATGACAAATTCAGCACCATAACAGGAACAGGCAAGCAAAAAAGTGAGGGTAATGCTACTCAATGCTAGAAGTCTAAATCTCAAAATGCACTCACTCAAGGCACTCCTTAAAATGGAGAACATCAATATCTGTGCAGTGACTGAGACCTGGCTCAAGGCTCCAGAGAGCACCCCTGCACTACCAGGGTATAACTCATCCCACACTTTTCGGCCATGTAACCTGGTCCGGAACACCAAAGGTGGAGTTGTGTCCATATCCACTAAGGATATCCACACCTCCAGGTTAGTTGCTCAGCATAATGCATCTGAGGTTATCCAAGTGCAACTAACTCCGGGCAAAACTGCAATCCAAATTGTAGCTTGCTACAGATCCCCCACCATGCCCCAAGATTCCCAATCCTCTTTTCTTGATGTACTGGAAAATATTAGGGTTCAACCAAACATCCTAATAATGGGTGATTTCAAGTACCCCACCATTAAATGGGAAAACTACTCGTGTACCAACTCCTTCACACAATGCTTTCTGGAATTCATAAACTCCAGTGCCCTGGATCAACTTATCCACACCCCCACCAGGGGCAACAATATCCTAGACCTAGTCATTACCAACATGAGTGACCGGTGTTACACACCTGAAAGTCAACTCCTCGTTGGTCTGATCCGACCATAAGCTAATCACCCTTGATATCCACATCCTGCCCCTACCCCCCATTAAGGAAACCACAGTAAAAAATTTCTCCAAAGCCAACTTCATGCTTCTTAAGACAGAAGTGGTGAACGTCATGACACCCATGCAGATGGACAATATACTTATGACTGCTGAATCCTACACAAATGCACTCTATAAGCACTTACACGAGTGCATGGCTTGTGCTATCCCAAACAGAACCAAGATGCTATCCTCCAAAAAAGGAAGCCAATCTGGTGGTCCCCTGCCATAAACAAACTGTACAAAAAGAAGGAAGAAATTGTTGCAAAAGACAGCAAAATCCCATGAATGGAGGAGCTCCCTGGTCAGCCTCAGTAAGAAGCTGAGATCCCTTATAAGATCCTCCAAAGCTAGCTATGAAAAAAAAATTGCCACTGATTCTAAGGACAACCACAAAGCATTATATAGCTATGTCAAGAATCTCAATGGCAACACCCAGATCTTCTCTGAGTTACAACACAACGGCATGAACATTACAGAACCAACTGATATTGACAACATTTTGGCAGATAGGTTCAGTGCTAACTTTACCCCTCTCTCACCCCCCCTCATCCCGTAAAGGGCCATATCTATACAGGAAGAACGCAGAGTCCCTGTAATCACAACTATGCAGGTAAAAGCTGCACTCTCTAAAGCCAAAAACACAGCATCCATGGGACCGGACAACATCCCAGGCTGCATTTTACACAAACTTCAGAACGAACTGGCTCCCCACCTAAGCACCATGTTCAATCATAGCCTCACATCAGGCTTTGTGCCCACTGAATGGCATACAGCAACAGTTATCCCACTCCACAAAGGGGGAGCTACCACTGATCCTGGGAACTATCGCCTTGTTAGCGTGAAGAGCCTGGTCTGCAAGATCATGGAACGTATCATCATGGAACTCATAAACAAAGACATTGATAACCTCCAAACTCTGGATCTCACCCAATTCGGGTTTGTAAAAGGCATATCATACCTCCTGAACCTGATTGACTTCTTTGAGGCAGTCACCAAAGCCGTAGATGAGGGTAAGGTGGTTCACACAGCCTATCTTGACCTCACCAAGGTTTTCAACATCATCCCCCATTCTGGAATTATAGCTAAACTCACTAAACTAGGTATAAATCCCTACGTCACAAGATGGGTTGCCAACTGGCTCACTGACAGAACTCACACTGTAAAAGTTGCATACTCCAAATTTGACCTTAAACCAGTGACAAGTGGAGTACCACAAGGTTCAGTCCTGGGACCTCTCCTATTTGGCATCTACTTCTCTGAAGTACAGGCCAACACAGAAGGCCTCTGGCTAATGAAGTTCGCAGATGACTGCAAACTAGGAACCATAGCAGAGTCCCCAAATTATGTGGAAATCCTACAGAAGGGCCTTGCTGAGAGATGCCTGGTGTCAGAGCCATGGCCTCAAGCTCAATGCCAAAAAGTGCATTGTCATCCCCTTTGGTAAAAACTCTATACCCATGAACTACTACACAGACAGCAGTCTACTTAACACCGAATGCGTGATAAGAGACCTTGGGACCCAAGTGGACAGTAGTCTGTCCTTTGATAGTCACATCGCCACAGTAGTTAGGAAGTCCTTCTACATGGCACACCTCATCATAAAAGGATTCTCTTCCAGGAAAAAAGAGGTCATTGTTCCCCTCTACTTGACACTCATTAGACCCATTATAGAGTACGATGCCCCTTTTGGAATGTACCTCACAAGACATCTGCAGCAGCTGGAAAGGCCACAAAAGTACCTCACAAAGAGGATTACTGGCCTCAAACAGATGCCCTATACTGACAGTCTCAAAAAACTCCAGCTTTACTCCGTAGCATATCGCCTACTCCGAGGTGATCTCTGCCTAACATATAAAGCTATGTCAAACCCAGAGCTGTTGGACATGCTACACCTAAAGAAATCCCAGTCCCTCCGAGCTACACGTTCTAGGGACCAAAACCTTGTCACCACAATAATTAGGACATGCTGGAGGGATAGATTCCTATCCCAGACACTTCCCATACTCTGGAACAGGCTACCCATCTATGTCAGGCAAAGCTCTTCATTGGCACTCTTCAAGAAAAATCTTGATGAGTGGATGGGAAATAGGAAATACACCCCGGGGATCACTTCTGTGTCTCTTCTCGACAGTGACACAGGAAAATAACTTTCTTGGGTGGCTGTAAGCCAGAGAACCTTGTTGGCTAGGCTTACGTAGGCCCTCGGGCCAATAGCCTTGTACCTACCTATGAACCAAAAAGAAAGGTTAGTCATGCTAAGACGCATGGTACAGCCTGTGCTATTAGTAAATGCTACTTGATTTTTTTATATCTATATAACTCTCCCAGATGAGAAAACACCTGAATACTTTCAGTAAACACTTTCTCCAAGACATTTTTCTTTATCAAATAGTCTTCTAGTGACATGCAAACCAGACACAAAACTGCTAAGGGTACCTTATCATCAGAAAAAAAACTTACAATATTCTTTTTCACTTACATGCTTTGTAATAAACGTGTTACTGGATAACACCTAGGGTTTTTACCCAGTCATTTCCCTATGCAAGCATGAGAAAAAGCACACTGATTTTTCTTTTGTCATACTCTCTTAACCAGACCCTTCCTCTCACCCCATCTCCTCCCCTCTTGATTTTTTTTTTCATTGGAGTGCCTACATTTCTCAAAACTGAACAAAGAAAGAGAGAAGGGCAAGTGTGAACCTCTGTCCTACTTAACTTAAAGATGTTTTAAAAACACCAAATACAATTAAGCTATGGTGAGAAAAATCACTGTATAAAAGTACATCAAATTTACAATAGGTGGGCAAACCTATTGATGCATTTTTATAGAAGGTACAACAAGGTCAAAAGGTTGGGAGATACATTAATACATTAAATTACATATTTTGGAGAGGATAAAATTACAACAGATATACTGACACTAAATTTATTTACTGTTTGTTCAGTGGATAAGTGGACTTGTCTATTGATTATTTTCAGCCACAACTCAAGGTCAAATAGCAGAGAATACATCATGGTCTTTCAATCAATAGTATTATATACAAAATGCATACATCGCAAATTTCTGAACATAATGGTAAGAATGAATGAAGAGAGGGAAAGATTAAAGATCCAGTCAACGTGCATTGAAAAAAATATATACAAAATGCACGCTAAGATATTCATAGAATACAATGCAATCATACATGTTATACATAAACTCCTCTATGCATATGAAATATTTGCTTATAAGATGACACATTAAGAGTCTGAGAAAAGTTTATTCAATGCATTCTATTATTCATGATACGGGATGTAAGCTACCTAAATATTGAGATGCTAGCATTTGCAGGTAGATTTAGTAAAGAGATGCTTTTCAGTACAACTTTGAAGCTTTTAATGGTTTCTACATTTTTGTCTGTATAAGGTCCCAGTCTGGAGAAGGCTCTCACCTACAGCAGTTTTAAATGGAAGGCATACTAGAGAGAAATTGTCTTCTGTACTTCTGAGTACATAAGGGTTGCCTTGTAAAGGTGGGCAGTGACAGTGTTTTAGCACCTTGTGTAAATTAGATTAATTTGTATGTTTGGTAAAGGGTAGATTCTAGTATTTGGCTTAATTACCTCTGTTGACTAACATTAAATATCATGTTCCCCATTAAGATCTGCTAAGGGAAGAGGAGGAATAGTGGATAATTTCTTGCCTGAGGCAAAGACCATGGCATGGTTTTTCTTAGGGATAATTAGTAGTTTGTAGCAGTGGACCAGGTGCCTACCTGAGTAAAATTGTCCTGTAATTTTATTTGAAAGTCAGAGTGGACAGTACAGGATTACAGGAGCAGCATATCATCTGCATACATTAAAGATTTAGCAGGGGAGATCATTAACAGAGAGAGAAGAGGGCCTGACACACACCCTTGCAGTACACCTGTATTAAATTTGTCAATGGTAGAGGGGGAAATATTGCTATGGACTTGGGTGGTTCTGTCTTTTAGATAGCTGTAAAACCAACAAAAAGTGTTAATCTCCAAACCATAGTGTCTGGAGTTTGTTTAGAGTGGTGCTTAAAACAAAAATGCAGGGGTTTCATACCAAAAGGAAGTTTAGTATTCGTGTACTACTACTACTGCTGCTGCTATTTGAAGTACTCTTGCATGTAGTTTATTACGCCCCCAAACATGACCCCCTCCAGAGGAACCTCTGAGATGATTGCTTTAAAAACCATAACGAAACTCAGAGGAGCCTGAATCAGATCTGAGAATAACAGGTTCTCTTGTGTTCTATCTCAGAGCAATCACAGAAGAAACCACAACTGAGGATGACACCATGAAGGCTGAGTAAAAGGGAAGGTGTTTTGTTACCAGGCTACCACACATTTGTCTGAGTTTTCCATATTCAAAAACAGTTGGTGATGGTTGCAGGGCAGGAAAAACAGAAATGAGAGAAGCCGCTAGTAATTCTATGCCTTGCTTAAAACTGTAATCACCACCTGGGAAGAAACACTAATCTTGCAAGTTATATGATGGTCCATGGACACCACAGAACAAAAATCTGGCTGTGGTAAAGTCAAAAACTACTGAAGGCTGGTTTGTTCATGGTGATGGCAGTCTGCTCCCTGCATGCAAATAGACTAACAAAAGTATGCACTCTGATGTAGTTTATAATGTAGGCAGCCTGCCTGTAAACAGGCTACCACAAACAGGGAATCAGATACAGCACTCGAAGTCAGGGGACTGAGAAATCTATGCCTCACCAAGCTTGATACTTTTAAGACTGTATGGGACTGAGGCATTCTCTAAAACCAAATACTTCCTTGATTGCTTAAAAACTAAATTCCTAGGTTTACTTATTTAGTAGTATATGAAGTTCACCTTGTGGAATTCTACTTTACTTCACACAGTTAAAAGTTCTTTGGTGTGGAGAGGAATGGACTCCCTCTGTTATGCTGCAGCACTTTTGAATTGCCCTGAGAATTTGGATACTATTAAACCAGGTCTTTTTATTGAAAGATTCAGACTAACAAGTAGCAATTTGGTAATCACTGCCTAAGCTACAGAGGCAGTGCAAATGCTAGTGTGTTTTGTGCCGCTTTCTCCCACAGCAACAACATAGGTTGTGGAAGGATTGCAGTAAAGAACTGAAGTTCTGATGTCCCTGAAGTGGAGGTAACCATCAACAGAAAGAGCATGTTTCTAAAACACCTTTTAATTCAACAGCAGCCGCAAGCTTAAAAGGAGATCTTTTCATTGCTGGAGAAGAATGGTAATCCCCCAAGGTGGGATAAGATCTCTTAAGGGAAAACAAAGAAAAATGCCCCTTAGTTTTAGATAACTTCAAGGAAGAAATTGGAGTGGATTTTCTCCTGCATCGAAGTTCAAAATGCTAGACATTTGAACCTTGATGGTGGAATAACTAGCTCCATCATGAAAAAGGCCAGTCAAACTAAGATGGCAGGGAAAGGAACAGAAAAAGGATCTCAACCCCTGCTAGATATTTGTCTGGTAGAGGGTTTCTGTGAATATCTTAGGATATGTACAACATGTGATGAAAGCCTAGACTGGCTAACCCTCATTGGAACTGGAGAAACTATGAAGTTAACTTGAGGATTATTCTATCTGGATGAGGCATTCTGGATAGGTGAGACAGAGGAGGTCTGGAACTTGATCCAGCAGCCATGGAGGTCATTATCAGATTAGGCCAAAAGGGGGCAACGAGAATCACATTTACTTTGTTCCACATTATCTTCTGCAGGAGTAGGATATGCACACAGAAGACCGGGAGGCCAACTGTGGAGAAGAGCATCTCTTTGGGACTCTGCCTTCCAGTGAGTCAGAGCAAAGCAACTGTTGCACCTAGTGAAAGGAGTGGTGAAAATGTCACAGGTTGGACCAAGCAGTTGAAATTTTGATCGGTCACCATTGGATTGAAGGAGCACTTATGAGGAAGAATGGATCTGCTCAACCTGTCTGCTAACAAAGTGGATTTCCCTGGGATGTGTGTTATCTGAAAGTGGTGGGAACACATCACCCACTGCCAATCCCTCAATCTCTAGACACAGCTGGTAAATGTGTGTTTCCCACTTGCTTGTTGAAGGATCAAATCCTGACATATTGTCTGTCTGGATGGAGATCATACCTCTGGGGAGGGAACCCTGAAAAGCCTGCAAAGCTAGGATGGGGACCCTTAATCTCTGATACTGATGTGAAGACTGGGCTCTGGGCTCTGTGGGGGACTATGTGCCTTGGACAGTCTTTCCTGTGAAATGTCAAAACAGATGGGAAGCATTCATGGTCACTGTGGCTTGGAAGATGGAAAAACTAATGGGCAACACCTTGTGAAACTGGGGGAAATATAACCACTACTGAACATGACTTCTGCAAATGTGGATGAAGCAAATGGCAACTGTATTGGCTGAGATCATATTGAACACTGAACTGTCAAGATTCACTATAAAACTCTCATGTAAAATCTGCCTTGAGGGACTCGAGTGATGAAACAGATTCCTGGTGGGAGCAGTTATTCAGACAGTCATCCAAATACAGGCACATCTAGAACCCCCCTACACTCTAAGATGAGCTTTGACCACTGCTATGCACTTTGTAAACAATCAGGGGCTATGGTGAGACTAAAGGGCAGGGCTCCGAACTGGAAATGACTGGCTCCCAGCCAAAAACAGAGTAACCTCCTAGTGTGCCTATTTTGATGCAATAGTACACATCTTGAAGGTCTATCAAGCATATCTAATCATCCTTCCTTAATGTTGGTATGATGGACTGAACTGTGACAATCTGGGACTATGTTTTACATACTGGTTTAAGCGGCTGAGGTCCAAGATGGGGCTGAGTCACCATTCTTCATTTTTACCAAAAAGAATCTTCAATAGACTCTGGATCCTTGATAGTCTGGTGGGTCCTCCTGGATGACTTGTTTGCCTAGCAGCTTTTTTATATTTTTCACTGCATGCAGCCTTCCTTAGTGTGAATGGAATGTTGGGAAGTCTTTTTGAATTGTGGATGAAAAATGAATGGAATTGTATAGCCTCTGGTTATGATTATCTGCACACAGAAATCTTGGTGATTGCTGTCCAGGCTAAGAGGTGCATAAACAAGCTCACCCCAAGTGCATCCAGAGTGCAGCAGTTGATCAGCCCTTCAGGACAGCTGAAAGGGCCTGTTGGAGAATGGTTCCAAAATCCCTTTATTTTGATGTCCACCTTTGCCACTGGGTGATGCCCATTGTTATTCCCCCCCCCCTGCCTCTGGGGAGCCTATCACTAGAAGCATCAGGACTAAAGCCTTGATATTTGTGGAACCAGAATTTTTTGCCCCCATTTGGTTCCTGGAGAAGGTCCATTGAGGGGTAGAAAAGTGCATTTCCACAGCAGACAAGGTCCTGCCATCCTGTTCACTTCTAGACAGCATTTCTTAAACCTTACATCCAAACTCTAGGAAGTATTAATGAAGGTCATTTTAAAGTGTTCAGTGAAGTCACAGAGACAGATCCAGGTGTGCAGGCGTCAAGGTATGTTGGTACCTGTCACTCGATGTGACATCAGCCTCGATAGAAATAAAGTATGTGGACACTTTCAAGAGAGATTGTGGTAGCCAGCTTTGTATCCATGATTTTTTGTTTTCTGCAGATGACCACAAAAGAGGACTTGGATAATTTCTTAGATAAGGCCCTCTGAAAGCATGTTACACTGGACAAAATTCAGTGGCCTCAAAGTAAAGGCAGGTCAAGCATATACCTTCTTTCCAAATCTGTCCAGTGTCCTAGACTCCCTGATAGGGGGATGGACAGTACAGCCTCTCTCAGCAAGCTTGCTGCTGGTGGCCACTGCTACCAACATGGAATCCACTGTGAGACCTTTGCTCCAGCAGGACTTATTTTTAGAGAAATTAATATCTCATCATGTTTACGGGGGATTGGTTCAACCACTTCTGGAGACTCCCTCAAAAACAGGTCTACCAGTTTTGATAGCAGGAGAAACCATCCAAGTAGATGGGCCAGTCCCAGAAGGCTCAAGGAATATATATTTCTTCTGGGAGGGGACATCAGTCAACCATCCCCCTTCTGCCTTAACTCCAGTATTTCACCAAAGCAGTCTTCACATGGGATCCGGGGGCATCTCCCTCTCATCAAAATTAATATCTTTTGTGAGGGACTCCTGGTGGAGTCCACCTGCCTCCTCCTACATATAGCTTATGGTGAATTGAAGTGGGTGGGGAGCTAACCTGGACTACCTTGAAACTTCAATGGGGTGGCTGTTTCTGACATGGCAAGAAGAGAGGACCCAAAGAAACCAGTGGAGGCAGGGACAGAGCCAAGCAAGGAAAATAGGCCTATTCCCTAGAATGTAAGAAGACTCTTTTGAAGACCTCAAATGCAACCCTGACAAAGTCCAGAAGCAGCCCCAATAATTTTCAAGGTGCCCGATAAAGGCAAGCTCCGAGAACCTAAATGGATTGGTTCTGAAGCAGATGCTGTAGTTGAGTTGTCATGTGCTGAAAAGCCAAGAGGCAAGGATGGATCTGAAAATTTCTGAGTTGATCCCAGTGCCAGCTCTGACCCTCCAGGCTCAGAGACCAGTCAAGATCCAAAGCAATTGGAACTGATCAGGTGCAAGACATGGTTGAGTTGAAAAATCAGTTGGATCAGACAAGCATTGCTCAGTGCCCATTTGCATTCAAGGCCATCAAATCTTAAGGTTAGATCGGATCAGAGGAGTGTTACAATCATGGGAGAGGGAGGGACCTCTCCTGAACCTCCAACAGTCAGCACTGGTAGGACCGTCAACTGGATCAATCTCTTCAGAAACTTCCTCATCCTATCAACATCTGCTTCTGATATAAACAAGGAGGCAATTTGCCAAACTGATCACCAATAAACCTAGAAAAAACAGCACTTGCAAAATAATATGCAGGTATGATTTTGATCAACACTTTAATAAAAATAAAAGTTAAAAACCATAAACACCTTAACTTTTACACCAAATTTTCATCTACAGACTTCCTCAGATGTAAAAACACACAACCACTAACAACTATTTATAGAAACTAGTGCAATAATTCCACAACCAATGAAAACTCACTATTAACATGGATTAACTTCCATTTCATAGTTGATACACAAAATGTAAATAACTGTTTTGAAAATATTAAAATGGCAACCAAATAAATAATATAAAATACCAAAGATTTAAAACACTAAACCAAACAGAAAAAAATTGATGCCTAAAACTACATCAAACGATAAAAATGTAAGAAGCTTTGTTTAAAGGGATGAAAGAATGATAAAACAAAAAACTTCTTTTAAGTTAAAAACTTTTCATTTTAGAATAACTGATGATAAAAGTGTAAAATAAAAATTTGCTGATAACAACCTAGCAATCCTTAATTTTAAAACAGAGACTAGGGAAACATTTTTATTCAACAGGGGTGTGGGGGGGGGGGGGTTGTTAGCCTCAAGAACCAACTGCCAAAACATTTCCTTATTATCAATCGTCATCTCCCAAGGACCCCCCTCTGTTATCAATAGGAGCCATCTCAATTACAAAAAACCTAAACATAGCTACTAAACATACTGTGTTGTGTTTAAATAAAGCATTTTTTCATTTTTATCCCTATCATAATTATGTTCCTAAATTATTTTTTTTTAACTTTCTCTTTTTACCTACATAAAAGGCTGCACAGACATCGCATATAGCAAGATAGACCACACCAAAAGTGTTACAACTGGAATAAGTTTCCCACAATATTTTTTTTTCTACTTGGTATAAAAACATCACCCCCTTCTATAATACTGGGGCAATAAGAGCAGCTACCACACTTATAGGTGCCAGATCTTTTCTGACAACTCTTAATATTATGAGCAGTACTTCTCTCAAACACAGCCTTCAAACTCATTCCTCTCTGAAAAATAAATTTAAGGGGTGTCTTAAAACTTCCCTCTAGTTCCTACAGTTTACTAAACAGTGTCCATTCTTTGGTGATAATAGTTCTAATAATACCAGCATTACCATTATCACAAAGGCACCCATGAAATCCCCATGGTCATTACCAGGGTCAGTTTTATCAAATAACATTTTATTCACTTCATCCTTCATATTAACTTCTTCCCAATAATGGGTGCAAATCTACCTCTCCCTTCCACCACTACATTTCTAATATTCTCAATCAACCTAAGTGGATGTCCTCTTTCGAGAAACATATTCTTAACTCACATTCATCCAAAAAATCCTGCTCTTCAGATACCATCCTACGAATTATAACAAATTGCCCCTTAACAATATTTTTGGGGGGAAGGGGGTGAGCACTGATATAAAATAAATAGGAGTTAGAAAATGTCTCTCTACAAAAATAGTGAACTTAAATCCCTTAATCTCTGGTACCTTATGAAGAATGGTAATGTCTAAAAAATCCATTTTATCAAATTTAATGTCATAGGTAAATTTTAAAAATTTTGTTGTGTCATCAAAGTATGAAATAAACTCCATTAATCTATCCTGTGTTACACCAAAATATACAAATGTCATCCAGGTGCTGCTTATACAGTTTCCAACTCTGCACAAACTGGGAACTAAATGCAAACTTCTCTTCCCATATAGAAAGAATATTAGCAAAAGCAGGGGCACAACATGCGTCCATGGCTGCCCCACTAATCTGCTGGAAGAATTCCACCTCAAAATAAATAAAATTAGTTTTAGTACCATTTCCATACGCTCTAGGCAAACAAGAAATTCATCTTGCATAAAGGTACCCTTCTTAGAGAGGGCCTCTTCCAACCATTCTATACCAACATTATGTGGAATAACGGTGAATAAATCCACTATGTCTGTTATAAAAATGACATCTTTGAACAAATCCAATTTCACCATTCTTAAAACATCTCAGCAGTCCTTGAGGACACTAGATTACTCCTTCCATACTTTTTTCAATTTGAAATCTAAAAACTTAGCCAAACATAAGTCCTAGGACTGCATGCTGAAACAATAGGGCACAATGAGTGGTTATTTGAATTTTTATATACTTTTGGTATGCCAAAGATGGAAGATATTCTGGGCTTGTCCACACTCAAATAACGATAGGTTTCCAATTCTATCTTTTTGTAAGCCAAATTAATTTAATTACTAGACACCTTACAATATTTACTTTCATTACCTAAAATATCCATCATCTTGGCTTCAGAATCAATTTTATCCATGTTAGCAGTCCCCACTCCCCTTATCGGGCTTCATTATTCTGATATTCTTGTTGCATCTCAGGTTTATTAATAATTTCTCTCTTCTTTAGTTAAATTGGACATAAATGTATTACCTTGAATAGCTTCTCTCAATTATTCCTCCACTAAATTTACAAAATTCTTCAACTGAAGGTGCAAAGGTGGATTGTAAATGGACCTCTTTTTTTAACTTGTTAGTCTCCGTATTATTAATAGACCATTCAGGAAACATTAACTCCACATTTTTCTTCCTTAAAAATAAATTAAGATCTATAATAACCTTACTGCTATCATTCTTAGTCCTAGAAATAAATTTAAAACCTTTGGAAAATAACTTAAAATGTACAAGCATAATATTAATATAATTAATTAAAAATGTTAAAATTACAAAATATGATTTTACATCCCTCCCCAGTAATTCCCTCTTCAGAATTACACCTATACATCAACATCTCTTCCTTTCCCAACTGTTTCTCCCTGGTGTAATTGTAATACTGGGGTGTCTTGTTTCTCAACCTCTCCGCACTGTGGAGGGGGGGGGGTGTAAAGGGTCATTCACGTCTAAATTCTGCTAATGACTCATACTTGCATTATTGTTAAAAGCATTTGTATACCCATCACCCCCTGCATAATTATCCTCTCTATTATCATGCCTAAAATATTCATTACTTCAGCCCCTGTATAGCCCATGCAGTCTAGGGTAACTCGTATTCCCTCTGTATTCATCCAAATCTCTTAACAAGCTTCTTGTGTTGTCTATTCATTAAAAGAATCTTTCATCCACTTTGGTCTTGATGTTAAAATATTTTTTTTCCTGTTCATGTTCAATTGTAAACATTAAATCATTAATAACACAATTATTGATACCCTCAATATGTACAAAAATGGTTGCCATATCCTTTTCATTTTGTTTAATTATCAGTCTCATGTCAAAACCACAGTTCATTATGAAACTTGCTATCTTCCTTTACATTGTTAGGGTATTTACACACAGCCCCTTAGGGACCACTCCCATCTGAATGCATTCTTTCAGGTAGCTATTGTCCAAGCTCAAAGTCTTGTATGTTAACAAAAGCTCACACTTTATTAATATTGTTACTATAAGAGTCTGCATAATTATTAATGGGCAAGTTACTGTCTTGCTTGTTAAACAAAAAACTTATCAGTTAACCAAGTGCTTAACCAGTTCGAATCTTGTACCATTGCCATTAGCATGAACAGAAAAATCACCTTGATTATACTCAGTAGTCCTTCCAGCCCCTTCTCTTTCACTCCTCGCATCATTCACATGCCTTGGGTTGTCTGGAGATGTTAAAAATATATTAGGAAAACTCTGGGAGCTAACACTTATTAAATCATTCTGTTTGTGTTGAAATGAACCACAATCCTTGTTCGCCATACCTTCCAAAGTATTACTACTCTCTCTTCCTGTCCACAGTGACATTTCCCAGTTACCGCTTTGGATACTGGCCATGGAAGTCACAGAAACTTGGCTTGCAGAATTAACCAGTATATTACAAACTGGTATCAACAGCTCAAATTGGGTTAACTGCCCAACAATCTTCCTTGGTCCTTGAGGCTAACAAAACCCCCGAGTTGAACAAAAATATTTCCCTAGCTCCTGTTTTAAAATTGAGGGTGGTTAGGCTGTGATCAGCAAATTTTTATTTTACACTTTTTTCATCAGTTATTCTAAAACGAAAAGTATTTAACTTAAAAGTGTTTTTATCATTCTTTCATCCCTTTAAAGAAAAGCTTGTTTTTATCGCTTGATGTAGTTTTAGGCATCAACTTTTTCTGTTTGGTTTAGTGTTTTAAAGCTTTGGTATTTTATATCATAGTAATTTATTTGGTTGCCATTTTAATATTTTCAAAACACAACTGTCCTGCCCAAACAATGCCCCCCCCCCCCCTCACCTGAGTTGGGAAGCATCCGTGATCACTGTGGGTTGGGCCAGGGTTGGAACAAAGGGTCATCCCTCCAAAATGTCCATCTCTTCAAAATGTCCGTGGAGCGCATCTACCATATGAGGAATGACTAAGGGACTCGACTGAGTTGAATTGGATATGCTAATGGCAGTTCCAACAGGGACCATTGTACAGCTAGAGTCCACTGTAAAATTCTCATGTGTAACCGGGCACACGGGAGAAGAGTTATGGTCGCTGTCATTGAGCCTAAGGCTCTCAACACAGATTCTGCCATTGGGAGAGGAGAGTAGTAGATCAGGAAGACATGCATCCTCAGGTTTTGAACTCTCTCCGAGGTCAGGAAGATTTTGCACTGAAGAGTATCCATCCTGGCACCAATGTAATCTATCACCTGTACAGCATCTAGGAGAAATTTGGATGTGTTGATTGTGACCCCCAAATGCAGGGCAAGAGTCAGGAAATAATCCCTGGTTTGGGAGAGTAGACGCCTTGTGGGTGCACTGAGGAGCCAATCACCCAGGTACGGATAGACCTGATTCCCCTGAAGCCTCAGGTGAGCCGCTACCCACCATTACTTTGGTAAACACCCTGGGGGCTGTGGTGAGACCAAAGGGTAGAGCTCAAAATTGATAATGACCGACTCCTAGCCAGAAGTGGAGGAACCTCCTGGAGCTTCTATGCATTTTATGCGATAGTAAGCATCCTGGAGGTCTAACGAGCGCATCCAGTCGCTCTCTTGCAGGTACGGCATGACGGACTGTAATGTGACCATCTGGAACTTCTCTTTGGCAACTGACAGGTTCAGGGTATAGAGGTCCAGAATAGGCCTTAAGTCCCCCATTTTCTTTGGCACCAAAAAGAACCTGGAGTAGAAGCTCGATCCAGACTGATCTGGGGGGACGGTTTCAATAGCTTGTTTTTCTAGCAGCTTGGAAATTTCCTGTGCTGTTGCCTCCCTTTGTGTGGGTGGTATGTCCAGGAGGTGTCTGGGAGATTTGGGGAAACCCACGAAGGGGATAGAGTATGCTCAGGATATGATCTGAAGCACCCAGCGGTCTGTAGTTATGGACTCCCAAACTGCTAGGTGCAAGGACAATCATCCCCAGACTGCCTCCAGAGTAGAGCAGTTGGGAAACCCCTCAGGGTTGCTGCCCGGGGCTGTCTGAAAAAGGTTGAGACCCAAAATTCCTCGGACCCCCTCTGCCTCTGGGCTTGGGTCCATTCTGTCCCCCTCTGCCTCTGGGGGAAGGACAGCCCCAAGTGCCCCAGGAATACTGTGACTTCTGAAACCACATCTTCTTTTGCCCTCTCTGGTTCCGGGAAAAGGACCTTTGAGGGTTCAAGAAGTGGATATTGATGGCAGTATCTTCCCATCCTTCTCACTCTGGACTAATGTCTCTGACAGTCTTACCAAAGAGAGTAGAGCCATCATAATGGGCATTGACAAAGGACACCTTGAAGGGTTCCAAAAATTGACATAGCCTGAGCCAGGCATTGTGCCTCATGGACACGCCGGACCCAGATGCCCCTAGCTGCTCCTTCCATAGCATGTGAAAGACGTCGCATGGACATGTTGGAGTCTGCTTTTAAAGTGGCCATCGTCACGGAGAATGAAGCCTTGTCCTCCAGCGACATGGACTGGGGGGGGGGTAATGCAGTCACCCAGGAACCTATCCAGCTCCTTTACCAGGTCATGTTGGAGTCTGGTGACATGGGCCAGGTAGTTCAGCATCCTAATCGAAAAGGTAGCTGAAGCGTAAACCCTCTTCCCCTAGGCGGTCCATCATCCGCAACTCTCAGTCAGGAGGATGAACAGAGATACTCTCCTGAGCAAGTTCCTTCTTCGTGGCTGCTGCTACCACCACAGCATCTATGGGGGAGCCCTTGTTCCATGCTGGTCTGTCTATGGGGGACTTACAATCGTGTCAGGTTTTTACGGGATAGGTTCCATGGTGTCTGGTTCCTTCCATGCCCTATCAAGGTGACCAGATCCACCAAAGGATCAGAGGGAGGGGACACCCAGGCAGTAGATGGGCTCGTGCCGAAAGCCTCCAGGAACAAGGACCCATGAGAAGGTGGTTTGGGGGCAGACCAACCTCCCCGTTAGTGCAGGATTTCCATGATGTCTCCAAAGGAGAAATCCTTGGGAGGTGACCTAGGGGAACCTTCTCCATCATCCAAGTCCATGCCCTCGGTGAAGGACTCGGGGGAGTCCAAGTACCTCTTCTTATACCTATGCTTGCGAGGTATCTCTCGGGTGGGGCTTTCCGGTGGGAATTCGCAAGCCACTTGTTCCTCAGGGGGAACAGTCTGGGGCTCCTCAGGCACTGGCTGTCCCTCTGGTAAAACAATGAGGACTGTAGACAGAGCCGGGGGGTCTGGGTAGAGTCTGAGGGGGCAGTCAGGGGTCTCGATCCAGCGGAGAGAACCCTTTCTACCACAAATGCCGAAGGAAAGCGAACCTTCTGATAAACCAATAAAGAGGTCTGTCTCCCCCTTCTGATAAACCAATAAAGAGGTCTGTCTCCCCGGGTCCGATGAGAGAATCGGAGCCTGGCCTGAAGTGGACAGAGCTCTGAGGGAGGGAACTTGGCCCGGCAAAGGTGGAGCCAATGAAAAAATTTCCACTCCTTCGGATCCAGCACCCAAGCGCTGGCTCCGAGAGCGGCTTGGATCCCAGTTGGTCGGATCTAACATGCTTCAGGCAGCTGTCAGCGTCAAGGAAACAGGTACCATTGGCACTGACCCCCTGACTAAAGCCATCCTCGGATCCGAATACTCCAAACCCAAAGGTCAGATTGGAGAAGGAGTTATCGGCTGGAAAAAAGGAAGCAAGCCCCCCCCCCAAGGGAGGGGGGGGGGCTGGCAAGATCCCCATCTGTATCTGAGTATGGATAAACCTCATTATTTCATCCAGATCAACCTTCAACAAAGACCGGGTGGACCTCAACGAGTCCATGGACTCAGACCTGGCAGGTTGGGGCACTGAGGCCCGAGAAGCTGAACATGTCTCCTCCTGCTCCAGGGAGAACCCTTGGAGATCGGAGCCAAGGGGAGTCACAGATCCGTAATGTTTTTACAGGTGAAGGGAGGTCCGGACAACTCTCTCACTTCTCCCTCGCCTTTGACTCTCTCACCTTCTCTCTCTTCTTCAAAAGTCACTGTTCATAGCTCCAGTTTTGGGCTAAATTGTTCTCCAAAAACTTTACATATTAGGGACACACTTTGTAAGAAACTGAATAATTTGTAGAAACTTCTGTAAAAAGAAGTTATGTACTCACCATAATGTTCCGCTTTTGTTGTCCATCTCACCATTCATTCTTACTTGGATGGGTTAGGAGCCGACCCTTGGCTCCGACTTGGCTAAATACACAGCTGGAAGTCTCAAACTTGGTTCATGGCAGCTAGGTATCCCAAGATGCAGTGGTGCAACTCTCCAGATCTTGTTTGCTGCTAACTTACTGAGTAACATAAATATATATATATATATAAAACCCCAAAAATAAGAAGAAACCAACTGTGTCAAGGAACTCCTGTAAGGAGGAAAGATAACCACCAGGTCCTCTAGGAGACCTTGGATGGGGAAGGAGGGAGGGGTCATAAGAATGAATGGCAAAATGGACAACAAACATGGAACGTTATGGTGAGTACATAACTTCTTTGTTATGTTGTCCTATCTCACCTTCATTCTTACTTGGATGAGACAGCATCCCTAGCACCTTTTCCCCGGGTGGCTCATGAGAGTACACCTTTGAGCACAGTGGAACCAAAATAGGCCCTGTCCCTGGAGGCCAAATCCACTTTGCAATGAGTTATAAATGTATGAGGATTGGCCCATGTAGCTGCAGTGCAAATGCTGTCCATAGAAATTTTGGCCTGAAAAGCAGACGACATAGCTAGTGCTCTAGCTGAATGACCCCAAACTTTGAATGGCAGTTCTCTATTATTGGAGGTATAGATAAAGGTGATACAATTTGAGAGCCAATTAGAAAGGGTAACTTTAGAAACTGGCACAGTTTTTTGCCTCAGAGGAGGAGATAAATAATTGGTCAGATTTCCTGAAATCTTTAGTTCTATGCAAATAGAATCTGAGTTGTCTATGCACATCCAACTGATGGAGTCTATACTCTGCCTTGTTGCTATGGTTAGGAAAAGAAACCAGAAGCTCAATGGATTGATTGATATTGGCTTGAGAGCAAACCTTATGTACAAGGGATGGATTAGTTTGTAACGATACCCTGTCCTTGTGAAAAATCAGATATGGCGGTTTGATAGATAGTGCTTGAAACCCTTCTGGTAGATGTCATGGCTACTAGAAAAATAGTCTTCCAGGAAAGAAATTTGAGGTCACAAGATGAAAAAGGCTCAAACGGTGGCAGTGTAAGTTGAGATAGGACAAAATTCAAATCCCAAGGAGGAAGTGGTTCCTTAAAGGGAGGTCTCAATAAGGATGCGCCTTTCAAAAATGCTTTACACAACCCATGCGACATTAAATTAGAAGAATGGTCATCAATGTGGAAATTTGAAATTGCAGCCAGCTGGACGCTAATGTTTGCTGCAGCCAAGCCTTGTTGGAAGAGTTCTGCCAGGAATTCTAGAATGGATTGAATAGGCGCAGAAAAAGGGTCAGTGTTTCTATTTTCTGCCCAGTAAGAAAATCTTTTCCACTTGCTAGAATATAGTCTTTTATTAGAAACTTTATGAGAGGACATCAGTATATGTTAAACAGTTGGGAGTGAAATTTTGAAGCCTGACTAAATTGGGAAGTGGAGCAGCCACGCTGTCAAGTTGAGGATGTGGAGAGAAGGATGAAGTGTACCTGACATATGTCTCAGCAGGTCTGGAATTAGGTCCAGAGTCCAAGGCTTCTCCTGAAGATGAGGCCAAAGGAAGGGGAACCAAATTTGATGCAATCAATATGGGCCAATGAGAATCATCCTACTTCCCAAGGATTTTGCTTTTTGGATGACTTTGGGTATGAGGGGAAATGAAGGAAAGGCATAAAGACGTCCAGAGGGCCAATCATGTACAAGTGCATCTCTCTGTGTCTTGCCTGGTGGAGGAATTAGGGCAAAGTAGCTGCTGCACTTGGCATTCATGGGAGTGGTGAAAAGCTTGCAGCAAGTCTGACCCCAATTCTGGAAGATGTTTTCAGCTATGTTCTGGTTCAGAGACCACTCGTGAGGCATCAATATTGACCTGCTCAGCTTGTCTTCTATCACATTGGACTTACCCGGGATGTGCATTGCTACTAAAAAGCACTGGGAAGAAATTGCCCATTACCAAACTCTTAGGGCCTCGCGACAAAGAGGATAGGATTTGGTTCCCCCTTGCTTGTTTATGTACCAAATCACTGACATATTGTCTGACTGTATAGCAATCGTCCCTAGAGGAAGAGAGTCATGGAGTACTGGCAATGCCAGTAGCACTGCTCTCATCTCTAGGACATTTATGTGCAAGTGGGACTTGTCTTCCTGCCATATACCTTGGACCATTCTTCCCAGATAATGCCTCACCATCTGGGAAGCATCCGTGGTCACTGTAGCAACAGGTCATTGTGGAATAAACGGTCTCCCGATGGTCACATAGTTGGACTGGATCCACCACCGAAGGTCCTTTTTGCATGACTCCATTATTCTGATGAGGTGGGACATAGGGAGCTCTTGAAGTGACCATTGGGAGAACAAGAGCAATTGAAGGATTCTCATGTGCATTCTGGCGAGAGGAACTAGTGTTATGGTGGAAGCCATTGTTTCTAGGAGTTTCAGAAAGTACAGTTGTGTACACTTATGTAGATGCTAGAGTGTGTTCACTGTTGCAGTCATCACACTTGGGTTATCTGCCTGCAGGTAGCCCTCAGTTGGCACTAATACCAGTGTCTTGGGATTTCTGTGCCGGATTATGTCACCTCTTCCATGACGTCAGGTCATCAGGGGTATAAAACATGCAGCTGATGCCATTGCATCAGTTTTTCTTGCCCCAGATGTCAGGAGCCCCCAAAATAGGAAACAATTACATGGTGTGGAACACCTCCAAGTCAAAAGGAAATACTATTGCCATAATATATGGTCAAAAAAGAGGATAGGTAGAAAGTATAGAAAAGTCAGGGGGCTGGAGTGAGGGTAACCGGGACTGCAACAGTGAATACACTCAAACATCTACATTCATGGTAAGTGTACACAACGGTACTATGTTCTTCCTGTTTCATTGTTGCAGTCATCACACTTGGGTTGATTCCCAAAGCTGAGGAAGGGTGGAGGCAGCATTAGGGCTGGCTAGCAGGCCTTGTAAGGCTGCTGTGGCAAATCCAGGTCTGGATTTAGAAAAGTTAGGCAAGTGGTAATGCTTGAAGGTGTGTACAGAACTCCAGGTTGCAGCTTCTAGGATGTTCCTGGTAGGGACTCCCCTAAGAAATGCTGTTGAGGTTGAGGTAGCCCTAGTGGAATGAGTTCTGATCCCCTGTGGGGTAGGTTTTCCATGGTGTTTGTAGCAGAAATGGATCAGTGTGCTATCCATTTGGAAATGGTTTGCTTTGAAATGGCCTTGCCCTCTGCCCCTGTAGCAAAACTGACTAGTAGCTGGTCAGATTTTCTGAAAGGTTTAGTCCTGTCAAGGTAGAACCTGAGCTGTCTGTGCACATCCAAGGAGTGCAGGATCCTTTCCCGTTTATTCTGAGGATTAGGGAAAAAGGTTGGTAAATGGATGGATTGGTTTAAAGCCACACTGGATACCACCTTGGGCAGAAATTATGGGTTATTCCTGAGGGAAACCCTGTCTGCATGGAAGATAATGAAGGGTTCCCACAGCCATAAGGGCCTGTAACTCAGACACTTAATGCTGAAGTGATGGCTAGAAGTAAGGCTGTTTTCCAAAAGAGTAACTCTGCTGAAGCTGCAGGCTCAAAAGGGGGAAGTGTGAGCTTCTCTAGTACAAAGTTAAGGTTCCAGGCAGGAGTGAGAAGCCCTCCTTGGGGGTCTTAAATTGTTAGCTCCTCTCAGGAACTGTTTAATCAGAGGGTGAGAGAAGAGGGGTGGCTCAGTATTGTTATGAGATGAGATGGCAGAGGCATGAATCTTAATGGATGAGGATAGGCCTTTGTGGAGCAGCTCTGCTAGATAATCTTGGATTTGAGGTAAGGAGGGCACGGATGTGTCCTTTCCTTGAGACTGGCTCCAGGAACAGTATCTTTTCCACTTTCCTGAATAGGATTTCCTAGTACTAGGCCTCCTGGCCTCAAGGATGACATCCAGTATCTGTTTGCTCTGGGTTGCTGGTGATGTATTCAGGGAATAAGCCAGGCTGCCAGTTTCAGGGTTTGCAGCTGAGGATGCAAAATCTGTCCCTTCTGCTGGGACAGCAGAGAGGGGGTCTGATGTAGGTGCCAGGGTGGCACTGCTGTGAGGCTACATAGGAGTGGGTACCAGTAATGGCGTGACCAGTCTGGTGCAATAAGGATTGTCCTTGGCCTGTTTGATCTTGAGTAGTACTTTTGAGAGGAGTGGCAGAAGGGGAAAGGCATAGATTGAGAGGTTTTCCCTTGTGAATGATAGGGCATCCACTTTCCATGCTTGGCTGTGGGGAGTTCTGGTGCAAAATTTGCTCAATTGATGGTTTTGGGGGGAAGTAAAGCAGTCCACCTCTGGTGTCCCCCCCCCCACCTGTGGATTAGAAGTTTGAATGAGTTGGGTTCCAGTTTCCACTCATGTGGGTCCATAAGAATTCTGCTTAAGTTGTCTGCCAGTGAATTTTGTTTGCCTGGCAGTAATTGAGCTTGCAGGTGCACTTGATTGCTCAAGGTCATGTTCCACAGAGCCATGGCTAACCTGCACAGTGGGTAGGAATGAATTCCTCCCTGCTTGTTTATGTACCACATAACTGCGGTGTTGTCTGTCTTTAGTTGTCCTGGAAGGATAAGTTATTTGAAGGCTGCCCGTGCATTCTGTACAGCTAACATTTCTTTTTGGTTGATATGAGGTGAATTTGTCCTGGGCTCCATTTGCCTGCCATGTGAGCCCCCCATGCATAGTCTGATGCGTCTGTTGTCAGGGTTTGGGTGGCGAGGGTTGAGTGAGAGAGTCCCTTGTTGTGTTCACAAACCTCTGCCCACCAAAGGAACTCTGTCCTTAGGCAAGGAATGATTGGAATCACTGTTTCCACATCCTGAGAATGTTGACACCAGACTCCAAGTACCACTGAAGTTTCCTCATATGCAGTCTTCCATATGGAATTAGGAGAATGCATGAGGCCATGAACCATAGGGCTTGCAGTATTTTTCTTGCAGATAGCTGGATTTGGGTGGCCAGTAGTTTGAAGTAATTTGTCAAATAAACCTGCTTTTCAGGAGTAAGGAATACCATTGGGGAAGTTGTGTTCAAGCTTGCTCCCAGGAATACAATCTTTTGGCTAGGTACTAGCTGTGATTTCTTTTCGTTGATGGTTTAACCCAGAAAAGTTAGGAGTCTCTTCACAAATGTCAGGTGCTAAAGTAGCAATTCTTGACTGTCCGCCTGAATCGAGCAATCGTCCAAGTATGGGTAGATTTGAATATTTCTCTGCCTGCAATATGCAATGGCTGGAGCCAGGCACTTTGTGAATACTCTGGGCACAGTAGATACGCCAAAGGGAAGTGCAGAGAACTGATAGTGCATAGTGCCTGAAACACAGATATTTCCTGCATGATTCCTTTATGGGGATGTGCAGATAAGTTTCTTTTAAGTCTAGGGTGACCAGCCAGGAGTCCTCGGCTACCATAGGAAGTAGCTGCTGGAGTGTAAGCATTTTGAATTTTGGTAACACCAGGAAGGTGTTGAGAATTGACAGATCCAGGATGGGGTGCCAAGAGTTCTCTTTTCTGGGCACAAGGAACAGTCTGGAGTAGAAATCCTGTCCCCTTTGCTCTGAGGGAACAGGTTGAATAGCCCTGATACTGAGAAGGGAAAGTACTTACTTTTGGGCCTCTGCCCACTAGTTTGGAGGAAGGTCTGGCAATCTGCTTGGGGTTGGCAGGGAGTGGAAGTAGAATCTGTATCCCTGGGATACCCATTGGACCTGGGTAATATACTCCCAAGTTTTCTGCATGCAGGGTGAGTTTTCCTCCTAGGGGAGCAAGTACTTTGGCCTGGCTGGGAGGAATGAAGTCAAGTCATTGTGAACATTTTCCATAAGGAGGTGGCTTAGCACTCCCTGATTTTGAGGTGGGAGCACTCCATTGTTTAGATCTGTGCATACCCTGAGACTGTAGTCTTTGTGATCTGTTGCCCCTGGGTTTGCACTGAGAAGGTCTGTGAGGGACTGGAAAGGACCAGTTCTTTGAAGGCCAATGCCTACTGAATCTAGGTGGCTGTACCTGTACGAAATCTTTAATAGTTTGCATAGATTTAGCTTTTTCCTCCACCTTTTTAAAAACTTCTGCTTTGTGCCAAACATTCTTGATTTAATGGAGCATCTAGTAATTGTGCTTTGACATGGTCTGGCAAGATTTGTTCCTTCAGCCAAGCATGCCTTCTCAGAACAGACCCAGTGACAGCAGCCCTGCAGGATGCTTCTAAGGCATCAAAACCACACTGCAAAGTATGCTTACCAACTTGGTTTGCAGAATGCATTAAATCTTGTAAATATTTTCTGCACAATCAGGAATAATTTTTTTTTTAATTAGTTCCATAATATGCCGTTGGTACTTCAACATGTGAAACTGACAATTTAAAGCCAGGAGTTGCAGAGGTATATACCTTCTTCTTACCCCATCTGACTAAAGTCCTAGAATCCCTGTCTGAAGGGGTAGGGTTTTAGGCTGTAGTAGCCTTAACACCTTTAGGTCCCTGGGAAATGGTCTCTGGATCCGCAGTGGGATTTTTAAAGAGACTGTTGTACAACTCTGTTGTACCTATCAGGCTTTCTAGGAGCTGGTGGTAAAGTATCAGGGGTAAGACTTGATTTCATGAAGACATCATCTACAATATCCAGGACAGGTGGTATAGCTAGAGGCCTGTGCGGAGGCAAGCCTAACAATTCAGTCACTCTTTTTGGAAAGTGGGTAGTCCTGGCATTCCCAGTGGAAATGCTCTCTTAGGGTATTGCAAGGTTTCACCGAAAGAAAAGTCCTCTGGGGGGAGGAAGAGGGAATAGAATCCTCATAGGTAGATAAGGGGTTGTCCTGGTAATCAGAGGGGTCAGAGTCATCTGACTCATGGTCTGTGGATGTGGAATCAGAAGGAAAATCAATTCTTTGTCTGTTAGAGGCAGAAGGCTGGCTACCCCTAATTAAAGTAATGAGGTCTTCAGCCATTCTAAGCATTTGTTTCTGTGGCATGGGAGCTTGAGAATGCGCTTTGGTCAGTTTCCTAGGCGTAGTGCAAACCCTGAGCCTGAGAAATTCGGTAGTTTTAGTAAGAAACGAAGTAGTCAGTTTAATATGAACATCGGTAGGGCTGAATACACCCTTAGAAGCCAGTGCCTGCACAGCGGCTCCGGACCCATTCAAGGTAGAGACATCTGCAGGTTCCATAGTCGAAGAAGCATCTCGTTTCATACCGGTCTCCGAATGGGTCTCAGCAGAGGCCTGGAAATCTGTAGAAGCGGGTATCAAAGGCTGCGAAAGCGCCTCACTGAGTACCAGTGGATTGGCAACTAGTTTAACGGAAGGGTCTTTGCCAGTTTTGGACCTATGCGGTCTCTCTGTCTTTATTATTACGTTTTTTCGGAAGATCGGTAGTCAGATGCTTATTGAAGCCATTTTGGAATAAGGAGAATGAGAGCGAAAGGATTTAGTGACAAAGATAGCCTGACAACGAATAATTCAGGTGTTGAACAAGGCACAAAACAGACAGCGAGGCACGTCGTGGTCTGGGCCTAAACAGGTGATGTAAGGAGGAAAATCTCTGTCAGGTATTTGCTTTCCACAGGCAAGGCAATTGTTAACTTTTTCTAGTATCGGTTAGAGCAAGAAAAAAGGGTCCCCAATGAGGTACTTAGCTTTAGAAGACTTCAGGCTTGAAACTTGAAAAACGAAAATTTCAGGTAGCGGCCGATTGGCACTTGCCAACTGCTTCTGCTTTGGGCTCCCACACAGCAAGAAAAGCTGGTGTAATGGCGTTGGCTGCATGTTTTATATCCCTGATGACCTGACATCATGGAAGAGGCGACAGCATCCACTGCAGAAATCCCAAGACTCTGGTATTCAGGCCGACTGAGGGCTACCTGCAGGGAGATAACCCAAGTGTGATGACTGCAACAGTGAAACACGAAGAACATCTACTTTTCCCTTTACCTTGTCCTTGGGAAGAAGGTGAAGTACTTGCTGCCTGAGGGCTGAAATTCTGTCAGCTGGAAGATGTGCCATCAAGGAAACAGTGTCTAGATCTGCACCTATGAAGGTAATATGTTGACAGGGCAACAAGGCAGATTTTTATAAGTTGACTGTTATGCCTAACTGAGCACAAATTTCCAAAGTCACATCCCTGCCTTGCTGGAGTAGATGCTTGGTGGTGGCAGTTAGCCAGTTGTTCAGATATGGAAACACTTGGAATTCCAGACGCCTCAAGTGAGCCGTGGCTACTGCCATGCATTTGGTGAACACTCTGGTGGCTGCAGTGAGACCAAAGGGCAGAGCTCAGAACTGAGCGTAAATGTCTCCTCGATGCTCTGTCCATTTCTATGTGGTAGTACGCATCTTGGAGGTCTATTGAGCACATCCAATGGTCTTTCCCTAAGAAGGGAAGTAATTGACTGCAGTGTCACCATTAGGAACTTTGACTTTTTGACAGATTCGTTTAACTTGCTTAAGTCTAATATGGGTCTCCAGTCCCCTGTTCTTTTTGGCATCAAAAAGAACCTTGAGTAAGTTCCGAATCCTGCTTGGTCTGGGGGGACTTCTTGGATGACTCTTTTGTCTAGCAACGTTTGGATTTCTATAGTTGCTTGCTCCCTTAGATTGGGTGGAACATCCGGGGCTGTTCTGATTTGTGGGACAGGGTAGCAAAAGGGAATGGAATATCCTCTGGCCATTATTCTTAGTACCTACTTGTCTCTTGTGATATTTTTCCAGGCTTCTAGGTACAAAGACAAACGTCCTCCGGCTGCCTCCAGAATAAAGCAGGCAGGCCTCCTTTCAGGAGCGCTGACAGGGATGCACGCAAAAGGAATCATGGTTGCCCTGGTATTGCGGACCCCCTCTGCCTCTAGGATGACATCTACCATTACCTCCTCCTCTACCCCTGGGGAAGGATTCACCTTGTGCATCTTGGAAAGCTCCCTAGGATCTTTTGAACCACATTTTCCCACTCGTCTGACCTTTAGGGTAAGATCTTGAAGGTATGGAAAAATGTAATCCAACGGCAGAGAGAGTTTTCCCTTCCTGCTCCCATCTGGTGAGTGTGTCCTTTACTTTGGGTCCAAAGAGTGAGGAACCAAAGGGGGCATTAGTAAAGGTAGCCTTAAAAAGTTCCGCAAAATTGCACAAGCGCATCCAGGAGTGTCTCAGAGAAACTCCTGAAGCCGCTGCCCACTCCATCCGCTGCATAAGATATCAGCCTCATGGAGGAGTTGATGATAGAATTTAAGGTGGATAACTGGAAAGAGACCTTCACATTCACCCCTGTAGCTAATGTACCTTGTAGTGCATCTCCTAGCTCTTTCAGGAGATATCTTTGTAGCCTTGTAAAGTGAGTTAGGTAGTTCATCAACTGCAGTGTAAAAGTCGCTGACGAAAAGACACGCTTCCCGTATCTGTCCATCATTCGAGAACCTTTGGAGGATGAACAGATGAGGATGTCTATGAAAGTTTGTTCTTGATGGCTGCTGCCACCATGATAGCATTTAAAGGTACACCCTTTGTGAGAAAATCCTTTCCAGTAGGGGCTGACAAAAACTTGTTTGGCCTCCAAGGGACTGGTCCCATAGTGTCAGGTGACTCCCATGCCTTTTGACTGACCAAGTCCATTAGCTCATCGAAAGGCAGACATCCAGAAGGCTGAAGGTTGAGATCCAAAAGCCTTCAGGTAGACTCATCAGAAGGGGTGATGGTTTTCCAGCTGCCTCTCTGCTTTAGGCTCTCCAGGATGTCTGCAAATGAGATCAGAGGACGACCGTGGGGACCCTTCTGACTCCTCGAGTTCAGTATCTGAGGTGACAGACTCATCAGGGGAGTCTATATGCTTCTTCTTGCAAGTTCTCTTCTGAATGGGCTCATCAGAAGGGTACTCTGGGGAGGCCTCAGAAGACAGGGGTTCACACAGTGGGGGATCCTGAGGCTCTGGATCTCTGCTGCCCTGTGGATGTGGTGGTGCAGAGACAGCAGCCTGTGCCTTAGGGGGAAGAATGACGGTATCCTCATGTAGAGCTGTAGACGGAGACAGCACACTCCATCTCAAAAGCAGACCCCACTGGTTCCGAAGATGTCCACAGCTCCAAGGAGACAGAGGAACCCCCAGATCCAGGGAGATCACCCGCGAGGCTGACATTGGAGCAGAGCTCACCCGAGCCGATGCTCCAAGGGGTAGACTCAGAATCGAAGTTTGGACCCGAGCATCCCCCACGGGGCCGGCTGGTGAACCCCAGCTCCCAGACACTCTAGACGGCACAGAGTCAGTCAGAGCAGATGGCTTTGTGGTCACCGAAAGGGGGTTGTGGAACCGACAGTTCTACATTAAGTGGTACCAGGTACTCTGGCTCTGAGGGTCCAGCTTGACTTGGAGGAGGAACAACTGTGGATGTAATGGTTTGAAAGGCTCCGAGACCCGATGGGTCGAAGCAGAGAACAATTTGGCTAGCGTCGGTGACTTCAGGAGTCCGAGCACCACCCACTCCACGTCATCATCAGGTAGGCTCCTATTGGACCTGGAGGACAGGGAAGGAGAAAGAGACCTCTCCAAAATGGGAGATCTCAGAGTAGGGGAGACCAGTGAAATGTCAATGGACCGGCTCAGACACACGGTATCCTACGGCTCCAAAGACCTTGGGGCTGAAGAACCAGGCTTGTCAGGGATGACCTCCGTCAGTTCCAAGGGCCGTGGAACCGAGGAGGTAGATGCACTAGAAAGTTTAGACAATGTTTCTGGAGGCTCCAACTGAGCCAAAGAAACAGGTGATGGTCTTTTGGAAGGTTTGTCCCTCTTTGAAGAAGAAGAGGATGAAGAAGAAGAAGCACTCTGTACAGCTTCGTCAAAGGTTGGCTTTAAGAGCCCGTTGAGAATCAATTTGTTTCTCCTCTCCTGTACACTCGTGCACTAAAGGAATGACAAAGTACAATCTTCCTGTAAACGAACAACCCCTAGACAGTATACGCAAATGACATGTCCATCAGTAATTGATATTTTGTGTGTACATTTTTGACATTTTTTAAAGCCCGAAGGTTTCTGCTCTCCCTAAAGTCTTTAGACATAACAGAAGAGAGTTCCCAAAACCAAAATTACAAAGGCAACTTCTCAGAAATGTGATATACAACACACTCTAAACTAAACACTGCACTCTAAGGATAAACTAGAAACTCTGACAACAGTAGCACTCTAATAAACACTACATATCTAAGTAAATATAACTAGAGAAACTTGACAAGAAGAGTAGCACTAGGGCCTCTAACTGAAATGGCCCTACTAAAATGGGTGATTAGCTCTCTAATTTAAATAAGCTAAATATCAACTGCTGAGTAAAAGGTAATAAACAGCACACCACTACAAAAAACTACGGGATACAACAAGGCCTGCGAAAAAACAACGGCCCAAAAACAGCAACCAACATCAGAAAGAGATGAGATTAGCTACACGCTTAATCTAACTATTTAAACACGCAAACACTATAAAATGCAAGAATACTAGAAGAATTAAGCTAATTGAGTGAAAAAGACAAACTTAGCCACAGCCAAGAAAAGCACATCCAACCTCATAAAGCAGCAAATGAGATCTGGAGAGCAACACTGCATCATGGGATATCTACCTGCCACGAGCCAAGTTTGAGACTTCCAGCTGTGTATTCGGCCGAGTCGGAGCCGAAGATCAGCTTGGAACTCATCCAAGAAAGAATGAAGGTGAGACAGGACAACATGACATTGTCTGTTTTATGGCGTTACTTGCCAAATGCACTTTTAGGAACTTACCATAAATGTAGATGTTTGAGTAGATTAACTGCTGAAGTCCTCACTTTTGGGGGGATCCTGCCTGCAGGTGGCCTGACAGGCTAGCTGAAATTCCAGTGCTTTATCTTCCCACAGGTTTTCATCTGAGACCCCCTTAACAGGACTCAAAAGATAATGGTTGTGTAAGAGGTGCATTCGCTGATACCATCTTCTGATCCTTCTCTCCTCAGCAACAGCCAGATACAAGACACTGTTATCAAAACCAGTGGAACACATGGAATGGCCCTGTGTGCCTCTGGTCCACAATCTTCTTCTCAAGGAAGTATGCAGAGATAAAAGGGGGAGGGAGTCAGGTAGGAAAGTGAGGAGGAAGGTACAGAAAAATATTAGGGGGCCACACTATTCCACATGACAAATACATCTGGATCATGGCAGCAGTAATGACTAGCTAGCACAGGAGTAGGAGGGAGGGTATCTTGTAGACCTGGGACACAATGCTGCACCATTTGGTCCATTGGGAATTGATGCTAAGGTCTTCTACCTAGCTTTTGCTGAGGCAAGAAACATAAGATATCATTGGCGAATGCACTTCTTATACCACCAATGTCCTTGCATCCTGAGGAAGGTAAAGTTTTGAAAGTCAGCCAGCCAATTAGGCTGAGGCAGGAATCCCCAAAAGTGAAGGCTGCAACAGTGAGCAGTACAATGAATATAAATTATTTTTCTGCATCAGACATCAGTTCCTCTGTAACAATCTATTTTCTAGACTTGGCACTCTACATTTGTTTTAATTTGAAATTATGTTGTCTTAATGTAGTCAGTAGCCACTTTGTCTCTTGTACTGCTTTCATGTTTTATGGTATATTAAAAGATCATCCATTATGTCTTCACCAGCTTTCAAGTCTTTACTTCTGCAACAGCTCTTTAGAACACATCTTGTGCTAGTTTAATGCCAAAAGTTGTTTAAGGACTCTGTACCTTTCTAAATGGTGTTTTAAGCAAAAAACATTTAGCTTGTGTCTACTACTACCTGTCAGATGTCCTGAGCTGCATCTAGTACTGAGAAACATTAACTTTGTTTAAACCACTTCTTCATCTGTAAGCAATGCTCTATTATAGTCTCTATTCAAATATTTTGGATCAATACAAATATGAACCCTGTGTCTTTCACTACTACTCATGCATTCTGCTGACTTCAGTTGCTTCTTAATGACAACCAAACTGTTTAAATTCAGTCTCTGTTCAACTACTAGCAGTTAGTAGCACTTTCCTTGGATGAAGTTTTATTTTTAAATGTGATATTCTCTTGGCAAACATCTTATGCCTACAAACAAGCTGTCATAGTTATGCAGGATGTAATTCCTGAGGGTTGGCACAAGTAATATGCACCTCATGACTGATTCTGTACTCAAGCACTATTTTATGTCATACGTTGAATTCGACTCATGCCATCTCATGAGCTAAATTACCTGAAGTTAGGCCTCAAATTCTTTTAAATGCTAAGATTTGAAAAAAGTCTGTGCTTATTTTTTTATATATTCAAATGTCTAACATTTTAGCCTAATGGCTCCATCTACTTGCCAGTATATGCTAATTTGCTCACAGTTGTCCGTTAAGATATTTTTGAAGACAAATGACAAAACAACACTGAAGGAAAAAATATTACACTGCACATACAACTTATTTAATTACTACTCTAATTAATTAAAAGGGTTTCCTCCCAATAATCCAAATTGAACTGGTTGAATTTTTTTTTTGGTACTTTCAGTCTTAACTGTAGTAACTCTTCATTTCAACAGCATCAATGGCTTATGTAAACATGCAAATTCTTCTGAACACACGTCTGCTTTTACACATTTTCAAAATGTGCTTATTCTAGCAGATTCTAAATGATTTAGTAAAAACGGC
This sequence comes from Protopterus annectens, assembly GCF_019279795.1. Classification (NCBI taxonomy): domain Eukaryota; kingdom Metazoa; phylum Chordata; order Ceratodontiformes; family Protopteridae; genus Protopterus; species Protopterus annectens. The sequence continues at coordinate 636,951,347 of NC_056728.1, read as the reverse complement.
AAAGTTTTCTCTTATGCTTACAGATACTAGTACAAAAGGCTTGAATTTTAACTGCAGAAGCATTTCTCACCTGCATTACTGCTAAAGAGTATATTGTCACATAGTTGTCTTTCATATCCACTACTGCTGCAACACACCCATTTTTCTCATATTCTCATTTTTATTTGAATATTTTATCTTACAAACATCCTTTTCCTCAATTACTTTACATAATCTGTAGTTTCACTGGTTCCCTATTAGATGAAAGAATGCTTAAAATGTCAAGTATGACATGCTTGACAGCTTTTAAGCGAACGTTCATCTAAGTGAAACCCCAGAATGTCGAAACAAGGTGTTTCAAAAAGTTACAGTTGGCCAGCCATGAAGAAGTCAATGGCTGACGTCAGAACGTTCACCCTGTCTCACCGTTCTTTTAGAGTCCTCCACTGTGGTGCGGTCTCAACACTCACCCTGTGTAATGTTATGACAGTCCTCCACTGCAGTGCGATCTTAGAGTTGGTATATAGATGAACGTTCACTTAAAAGCTGTCGAGCTAGTCGTTCTCAACATTTTAAGCGTTCGTTCATCTAATATAGACCAAGTTTGACTTGCACTGCACGTGCACCTGCAGACACGCACAGCAGTTGAAAATGTCACATTTGTTTCTCTTAGTATTCTTTTCATCTCATCATTTGCTATACCACAGTTTGTTAGTGAATCCTACAACTCACCAAAGTTGCACTATTTAGCTCTACTGTTCAGCTCAGTGACACAAGCATCTACAGTCTTTGATGGATCTGTGCCCCTTCTGGAAAGCAAATGGTGAATAAAAGTCAAGCCCCACCTATGCTCACAATAAATTACTTAACTTCTAACTGCTGCTTTCTCCTCCTCAACCAAAGTGAAGTGTTTAAATACCTTTTAAAGCTCATGTGCAAGTTTGCTTTAGTTTTTTTTTTTGCTGTAATTTTGCTCTTATCATATAAAATTGACTTTCCAACTCTTAAAAAAAATCATAGTTTTTACTTTAGTTACTTCAGTTGAACTATGTTTAAGATAAAAAAAAATTGTATTTGTAATTCTGCCCAGATACTTCCTGGTTCTATGTCACGTGACCTCAACTGTTGCTGATTTAACTATTGGAGCAGTTTGCTGCAGCATATTTCAACAGAACTGCAACACAGTCATTTAGTTACTCAGACAATGAATAAATGCAGATACAGTCAAGTACAGGTAAAACAGAACACAAAATTCCTTGTAAAGTGCATAATGCTTGGCATACGGTATAGTAACAGATGTAACACTAACAGATGTCTACCATCAGATAAACACTTTTAGGAAGAAAACTTGTGACATATGAATCATCTTCACGCATGCAGAGAATATTCCAAGTTTTCATATCAGCACACAGCCATTCAACGAGTAATGCAAACACCCTATAATGTTGAGATGATTAACGTAACCCTAATTTTCTTCCTAATAAATGCATAAGAAATGATTTTGAGCTAAAAAAGAACAAACAATTCTATTCTTGACCTCAAATATTTCTTTAAACATATTCCACATCAGATATTACCATCTATAGATCTCGATTATGGAAGCTGGATTCTGTGAATATGTTGATTTTTCTTTATTAACCAGGCTATACTAAATTGACCTGTGAGAGAGCCACTGCTCATCTCTTTTTGGGAAAAAATAAACTGCTCTGCATAAAGCCCTGTATTTATCAGATGTGGTGGCATTATCTTTCCGTTCGGCAATGGTTAGAGGAAACTATGTAGCTACTGGGATGGGGATCGGAAGTGACAACAGAAAATAATTTTGATGATATAGCCTTTTAAACTGCCTGTAAAGTAGGCAACCATCATTGACAATCTACTTAGGAATGGAGCATGCAAGTCCAGCAGCACACTTCTGAAGCAAAAATCACTGATGGCAAGAAGTAACAGTAACATTACACTGTATAACAAGTTAGTATTTTAGATGGCCAATATCACAGAAGCCACCTAGTGACAGATAAACAGCCAACTGCTTAAAAAAATAAATAAGGACAGGGAAAAACCACCAATAAAACCAGTAATGCTACTGCAAAGTCGTCCACAACAAAAAATTATGGCTACCACACTGCTGAGAATCGGCAGATAATAAATCACAGCCTGCTAAAATTCAGACAAAATTCTGGAAAACAAACTATCACAGAATTCTGAGATGAAGAATGGCCCTACAGTAAGAATCTACTCTGGAGATGAACAAGAGGAGTAGTAGTAGTAGTACAGATTTTGTTTACCTTCATATGGTTGAAGTGCACATCTGCAATGCCATATGTGCAAGAGGACAATTTCAAAAGTTCAGAATGACGACACTGGATTGCTGAATTCACAGCTGAGCGAATGCTAGTGTGCATTTGCTCATGTAAATTAGTCATTCTGAGCACAGATCGCACTACACTGGGGATCGGAACATGTACCCCTTCCCTCCTTGTAGTGCGATCTTGGAGTTAGTATATTAAATTAGCAGGGGCTGTGGGGGAGCAAGGGCCTGCATGACGGTGTTTGGAGACATCCAGAAATGTTGGGTGCTTTGAAAACATTCGACATTCCCAGAATGTCGAATTCGTTGTGCACCACTTTTGCTGTTTTCAGCATTCAAAAGTGCAATTTCTGACCATGTGAGTCAGATATTTGTCGAGTTGCATATTTTACTTGCGGTCTTGTAATGATAAACCATAGATTTAGTTTAACCTGCCCTTTTTTGTGCAAACTTGTATCCACAGATCCCAAAGGGTAAGGAAATCTCCCCTAACAGTTACTCAACTAGATATATATGCTTTCCAGAAAGCAGCACAATCTGGGGACTGGGTATTAAATGAACTCACCTGCACACTAGCAGCCCCTCAAACATCACAGGATACACATCTTCCAGTGATAATGTGATTCTTAATCTTACATATACTGGGAAAGGTAACAGAATGGGAAGAGGCAAATAATTTATTTGGATTGCCTTCCCTATCAAGGACTGATATCAGAGTACAGGCAATAAGAAAGAAATGGGGAGTCCTAAACAAAAGACCAGCACTGGTACAGTTTTTAGTAGAATCTAGAACAGAAGCTGCCATTAAGAAAGGAATAATTAGTGCAGCATATAAAATATTGCATAACTATAAGAATCAGTCAGAGGAGGTTAGAAAGGATTAGTAAGAGAGACTGGATAAGCAATTCAAAGAAACAATGGGAAGATATATGTATGTCTCCCAAACATGCAACAAAATCTAGAAGATTTAGGATTTTTGCTTGGAAATGTTTACATAGATATTTTTATACCCCAAGTAGAATCCAAAGAATTTTTCCTCAAGTAGACAGCAAATGTTGGAGGTGTGACGGGGAAGAAAGAGGTACTTGGGAACATATTTTCCTGGGAGTGTGGTGGGCTGGCAGACTTTGCTGGGTGGGTGGATTGGTGTGACGAGGGAGATTTTTCTGACCTATGATACAGAATCGAAATTGCCTAAATGTGTCTAATTATGGTGGCTGCCAAAAAAACAATTACTAGAAAACGGAAATCAAAATCTAAATCAACTGTATTAGAAGTAGTGAATATACTAACAGAGATATTGAGATCTTTAGAAAAGGGTAGGAGCAAACTACATAAGAAAAAATGGGAATTGTGGGAACAATACATACAGGGGAGGAATGATGTTTAAAAGAAGGATGAACTAAAATGAGCTATGTCATGTTTGACTGAAAATGAGTGATGTATAATGTTTGCAACCGGGAATTAATCTGTATGGTTTGTGATGTACAATGCTTGCAACTAGGATTGTATCGGTATAGTTTTCACTTATACAAATGTATGATTGCTTATGTCATAAGTGATGGTTTAATAAAGATGCTTTTTGTTTAAAAAAAAACGGTTAGGAATTGAATAATTTATGTAATGTTGCTTAGGTGATATGATATACAGCAATATACGTGAAGTATAATGTTTGTTAATTTGTTAATACAGTTACAGTGGACTTAATGATAGCGTTAGTATTGCTAGTGTTCTCAGACTGAGAAGAGCAAGACTATGAAATTTGTTATACACAACCCTGGTATTTTGATCGGAGTTTGGTATTTTATAGTTTACATGGACCAACTCCCATATTTTATGACAGGTATGTTGTTATAGTTATAGACACAAGCATTTTTTTTGTTGTATCAAATTATTTGGTGGTTAGAGTTAAATTTATTTGCATGTCAGTTAGGCACCCTCAGCATTTATTGGTCTTTTGATATATTTTTTAAAGTATTTGTATAGTATTTTTGTTAACAAGCTATGTAATGGCTTTTTAAAATTTTGAATTTGTTATTAATCAAGAATCATGTGACTTGTAACAAGGGTATATAAAGATACTGGTTTTATTCATTTATATCTTGATAAAGCCTGGTATGAACCAGGCGAAAGCGCTTGACTTATTGGTTTTTACCGTTTCATTTTACTTCACATTTATTAAAGTTATTATTCAACAGTTTCTTCTCCTGCCTGATGTTCCTTTGCCTTGGAGTTATACTGTCGTTTTGGTTCTTGGTTTGTGGTTTTAGTTTGTTCTTGTTAATACAGTTTAATTACTTTTGTATAAATGTAAATTTGCCTGTGCCACAAGTGATAGATAATTCAATAAAGGTGTTTAAAAATAACAAACAAAAAACAAACCCCAAAATCATCCTAATACTTACAAGTGCAAAACAATAGAGAGAGAAAGGTTTATGCAACTCACTTCTATAAGCATATGACAACCAGGCATAAACCTGGACAGGAAATCTGAACTAAAAGTGGTACTGAATTAAAACAATCTCTTTTTTCCATCATGCTGTTAGCACTTCATGCAATCCCCAACACACAAGTAATGAGGAGGGGAAAAAAAAAAAAAAAACAGCTGTTTCCCTGAAAGTAATAATGACCGATCAATTAAGTGGTAATACTTTCTTCATGCACAGTTCTTTTATACTAAAATGAACACAAGACATCAGTTTTTAAAAAAGTAACATTGCAAGTGTATTTAAACCTCTTTGTTCCTGTAAAACTGTCCATGACTTAAAAAAAAATCCTACAATTTTTATAATAAAAATAATCCTTAGTTATGTTTGTCAGTAAAACAATTATACCATCAACATCACAGTAGATGTAAACAGTTTTACTCCATATTTTGGTTTTACACCAGCTCCCAAGAGAACTTCAAGCCTTCCCTTATAATATGGTGGACCTGCTTGGCTTCAGGAATGGGAAGGAGGTCTTAACATGTCAACCACAACTGCATGCTAACAGTCTTAGTTGTGAAACCATCATTCTTCGCATCATATGGTAGAATCAGCACACTTTACGGGAGTCCAATTTCATGTTTCATTTTAAATACATATACATATATACACAAGGATTAGAATTTTACTATCAGTATATTTCACAGCAGGTGAGCAAATGGTGGTTGGCTACAAAGTTTTAAGAAATGTAACGGCCATGCTGCCACAGTCTACAAATGACCATGACAGAAACAGCATTGAATTGTCTTTATATCCAGCAAATTACTTAAAATTTAATTCATTTTATTAAAAAAAAAAAAAACACAAACAGGAATACGACAAGTCACGCAAGTAAACTTCTGTTAAACTGTTCAGCTCAAAAATGTCTAGTTTATCCACAATGGATCCCTCTTGTACTATGAAAATGAGGTTACAGGAACAAAAAAATCTTGATGCAAGAAATGAACATCCCTCTGAGTTGATCTTTTCCTATATGAAGCTTTGCAAATCCTTCTCAAAGTAGCTCCAAGTGGAAAGGGATTTTTATGACTGCAGGGCACAGAACTGCTGGAACATTGCCAAGATATGGTGATCAAGTTCTGCTGTGAAAAGGAGGTTTTCCAATGTTACCATGTACTGCTGAATTATGGAATGGTGCTGTGGAGAAAAAGTAAAGAAATTAGTACTATTACAAAATAATGCAAATTTCATCTGTATATATTTAAGCTCTACAAAACAAATAAGCTGTACAGTTCGAAATGAAACTTTAGATGCTCAAAGGCAGTGGATGATCAGGGAAGCCATTCACTGCTGAACTGTTTCTTCCAGCCACCATCTACAGCACTATACAAAATTTTAAGCTGTGTATCAAGGTACATAATCTTTCAAGGGATTCTGCTCTTGGTGATCTGACAAAGGATTAGTAGATGCATCTTAATTAATTCCTTCTATTACATAAAAGAGGTGGCTTCTCACTGTGTGTTGCGGTTCTGATTATATCACTCTTGAGGACAGAGAGCTACCACTCTACGCTCTGTAGCATCAGGGCAACATTCGCTGCTGTACGAGCACAGCCTTGTCTACTCCAGTGGGTAATGGCACAAAGTGGGACTGGTTAAAGAATTAATTATGGAATTAATTCCCAACTGCTGTTCTGCCCCTCAATTCTCATGTCATAGTATATATACATCCTGACCAGAAAAATCCTTGAAGCAAGCAGCCAAAGCTGCAGCAAGCAACAGAAAAGGCTCGGACAGTACAGTTGTGTACAGTTACCATAAATGTAGATGTTCGAGTGTATTCACTGTTGCAGTCATTACATTTGGGTAATTGCGGTGCCCAAAGCAGAAGCAGTTCGCAAGTGCCGGTCAGCAGACTCCTGAAATTTTTGTTTTCGAGTTTCAGAACCAAAGTCTTCAATCTAAAGCGAAGTACCCTGTTGGGGAAACTTCTTCTTGCTCCTTCCCGATGTCAGTAAAAGTTAATTGCGTTACTTGTAAGACGCAAATACCTCATAAGGATTTTCATTTGTACTGTATTCCTTGCCTAGGCCCTGATCACAATGTGCCTTGCTGTCGGTTTTGTGCTAAATTTAACCAACTCACTATTAAGCGTCGGTATATTTTTGCTTCTAAATATTTTGGTTCAGGATTTAACTACCCTGAAATGTTGTCGGTTAGCAATCCAATTACCGGAGTTCACAAAAAATGCAAGGAAAAAGACAGAGACAGGCAGTCGAGGTCCAAAACCGACAACGAAGCGTCTCCTAAGCCAGTCGACGGTACTCAGTTGAGTCGCAGGCCTCTACAGAGACCCATTCGGAGTCCGGTATGCCATGAGATTCGCAAAGTATTGAACCCGCGGATGCCTCTCCCTTGGATGGGTCCAGAACCGCTGAGCAGGCACCGGCTTCTGAGGGTGTTTTCAGGTCTCAACATTTTTATATTAAACCGACGCCATCAGCAAAAACAAGGTCAAAATCAACTTCTATGTCTAAAAAACTGACGCATGAGCCACGTGCTCAGGCCCCTATGCCTAAAAAACAAATGATAAAATGGCTGAGGATTTAATTACCTTGATCAGGGGTTCCCAACCCCCCATGCTAAGAGGCCTAGGCAAGGCACTGATTATGATTCTTCAGATCAGGTTTCCATTTCTTCTGACTCCTTTTCTGATCAGGAATTTTCTATTCCACCTTATGAGGACTATGATGCAGAGGAGTCCATCCCATCTGCTTCTCCTCCTGAAGATTATTCTCTTGGAGAGACTTTGCCTACTTTAAAGGAACATTTTCACTGGGAGAGTCAGGACTTCTCTGAATCCAAAAAGAGGCTTAGGGATTTCCTTCTTCTTCCTCAGCATAGGCCTTTGGCAATACCTCCTGTATTAGACATTGTTGATGATGTGTTCTCGGAATCAAGCATGGCTCCTGATTCCCTGCCTCCGGCTCCTAGTAAGCCAGACAGAAATTACAGGGTTCCTGACCCACAAATTTATTTTCAAAAATCCTGCTGCTGATCCTGAGACTATTTTTCAGGGTCCCAAGGGTGTTAAGGTTTCTACAGCCAAAAATCCTACCCCTTCTGATAAAGATTCCAGGGCGCTGGATGGATGGGGTAAGAAGGTTTATACGTCTGCAACCTTGGCAATCAAGGCTTTAAACTGCCAGTTTCACATGCTTAAATATCAACAGCATGTTATGGGCTTAGTGAAACAGAAAATGATGTTGATTTCTGATTGTGTGGAAAATAAAGAGCTACAGGATTTATTGCATTCAGGAGAACAGGTTGGAAAGCATACTTTGCAATGTGGTTTTGATTTTTTGGAGGCCTCTTTGTAGGGCCACCGTTACTGGATCTGTGATAAGAAGGCATGCCTAGCTCAAGGAGCAAAATCTGCCTGATCATATTAAAGCTAAATTGCTGGATGCCCCTTTGCAGCATACTTTGTTTGATAATGAGGCAGAAGAAGTTTTAAAGAAAACGGAAGACAAAGCTAAATCTATGCAAACTGCAGAAGATTTCTTGCAAGTGCAGCCACCCAGGTTCAGTAGGCAGTGGCCTACTAAAAATTGGTCTTTTCCTGTGTCCAACAGAGTCACTCAGGGCAAACCCAGGTGCTCAAAAGGGTCCAGATATCAATCACAGGGATCATACAGGTCAAAGCAATGGGTTGCCTCCACCTCCAAATCTGGAGGTAACAAAGCACAACCCTACAGTAAGCAGTCTCAATGACTTCCCTCTACCACCTCCAAGCACTTATCTTTTGGCAGCCCCCTTGGGGGGAAAACTAGCACTTCATGCTCAGAATTGGCAGTTAATTACCCAGGACAAGTCGGTATTAAACATAGTATTCCAGGGGTACAGATTTTATTTCCATACTTTGCCAATTCCAAACAGATGGCCGGATCTGCCACAAAACCAGTGGGCAGAGGCCCAGAAACAAGTCATGTCCCTTATGGATATGGGGGCTATTCAACCGGTACCAGAAAAGGAAAAAGGACAAGGATTTTATTCAAGAATTTTCCTGGTACCCAGAAAAGGCAATTCATGGCGCCCAATACTAGACTTATCGATTCTGAACACGTTCCTGGACATTCCAAAATTCAAAATGCTGACTTTACAATAGCTACTGCCTATGCTAGGCAAGAATGCTTGGTTAGTAACTCTAGACTTAAAAGAGGCATACCTGGATATCCCAATAAGGGAATCTTGCAGAAGATACCTCCGCTTCAAAGCAGGTTTTCTGCATTACCAATTCTCTACACTGCCCTTTGGCTTATCTACTGTGCCCAGGGTCTTTACAAAGTGCCTGGCACCAGTAATTGCATTCTACAGACAAAGAAACATTCAAATTTATCCTTATCTGGACGATTGTCTCATTCAGGCAGATGACAAGGACACTCTTATTTAACATCTGGCATTTGTAAAAAAAAAAGGCTTCTAGCATGCCTAGGGTACACCATAAACAAAAAGAAATCACAACAGGTACTCTCTCAAATAATTACATTCCTGGGTGCAAGCTTGAATAACAACTGCCCAGATGGCTTACCTCACATCAGACAAACAAATGCAATTGACAAATACTTCAAACAAATGGCAACAAAAACCCAGTTGTTTGCAAGACAAATTCTGCAGGTTTTGGGGTTCATGGCATCCTGCATTCTACTAATTCCATATGCGAGACTGCATATGAGGAAACTTCAATGGTATCTAAAAAGTTTATGGAGTTAACATTGTCACAGCCTGGAAACAATGATTCCTCTCATTCCCTGGCTACAACAGGAGTTTCTTTGGTGGGCAGAGGCATGTCACCAAAACAAGGGACTGTCATTCACTTTACCCCCTGCCTCCCAAACCCTAACTACAGACACATCAGACTATGTTTGGGAGGCCCACCTGGCAGGGAGATGTATTCAGGGCAAATGGAGCCCAAACCAAATGCATCTGCATATCAAACAGAAAGAAATGCTAGCTGTTCAGAATGCTCTGACAGCATTCAAGAACTTACTTCATCCAGGTCAACTACTGATAAAGACGGACAACATAAACAAGCAGGGGGTACTCATTCCTACCCACTTTGCAGACTAGCCATGGCCTTGTGGAACACAGCCTTGACTTACCAAATACATCTTCAAGCTCAATTCCTGCCTGGAAAGCAAAATACTCTGGAAGACAACCTAAGCAGAAATCTTATGGACCCACACGAATGGAAACTGGATCCACAAATCTTCAGCTTGTTAACACAGAAATGGGGAAGCCCAGACATAGATCTATTTGCCTCTCCCCAAAACTATCAGTTGGACAAATTCTGCACAAGAACTCATCACAAAAAAGCATGGAAAGTGGATGCTCTATCCTTCAGCTGGAAAAAAATTTCTACCCAAATGTAATGACTGCAACAGTGAAACACAAAGAACATAGTACAGTTGTGTACACTTATCATAAATGCAGATGTTCGAGTGTATTCACTGTTGCAGTCCGGGTTACCCACCCGCCATCCTCCATTCTATACCTTTTCTTTCCTTCACTATACTCAAAAGCCTTTGTGGTGTATTTGCTTTTAGCTGAAGGTAAATTGCATGTTTCTAAGGTGCATTTATATATTTACAGTTTATTGATATATTTTTGCTCCCCATTTGGGAGGCACCTGACATCTGGGGCAAGAAAAACTGATTAAAATGGCGTTGGCTACATGTTTTATACCCCTGATGACCTGACATCATGGAAGAGGAGACAGCAACCGACGCAGGACCCAAGACTTTGTTATTCAGGCCGACTGAGGGCAACCTGCCAGCAGATTACCCAACTGTAATGACTGCAACAGTGAAACACGAAGAACATTTGCACTGTTACTTAGCACATCAACAGAGGACTAAAACCACAGGCTACTAGAACTTTTACTTTTGCCAACACCATTCTGCAAACCAGGTTCCACTCAAGATCTTTTAGTGCAAAGGTGGATTTGAAACAATGTTCATAAACACTAAGAATCTTACAGACCATTGTCTGTACTGAAGTAGGGGTTACGACAGTGGGTTTGTTGAGGAGGATTGACCTGCTCACCCAGACCTAATTAGAAGTTATGTATTTACTTAGCATCTGTGTTGTCCATTTTCATTCTTCCTCATCTAAAGGTCTAGGATCAGATCTTCAAATCTGACAGCCACTTTTTTGCAAGACATAGGATCCAAGCCCCATGCTCTTCCCTTTACCCATAAGACCCTAGTCCATCTCCAACTCCTCAGGTCAAGTTTGCTGCCCTACCTGTCAGGCATTCATACAACCTACAGAAAGACCTAATAATCAAATCCTGATGAAGATCAAACTAGGAACCTAACCCTATGACATCTAGAAGTCCTTCTAAAAGTTACTGGTCAGGGGATGGTTGGGCGGAAAGGTGAGGAAGAATGAAAATGAACAACACACATGCCAAGTTTTGGTAAGTACACAACTTCTAAATCTGATGCTGTCCTTTTCATTCTTCCTCACCTATGGGTCAGAGTCCCCAGCTACAGACCTTTTGGGTGACCCTCATGGAAAGACATACTGCAGCACTGTCGAACCACAGGAAGCTCTGCTTCTAGAAATAATATCCAATTTATAGTGTTTCACAAAAGTTAGAGTCTTTGACCATGTAGCTGCAGCACAAATATCATTGACTGAAGCTCCTGAAAAGGCAGCTGAAGCTGCCACAGACCTAGTAGAATGGGCTCTAGGTGTACAAAGCAATTCCAAACTTTTTGGGAATAAATCAGTGAAATACAATTCGTTATCTATCTGGTTACAGTAACTTTACAAACTGCCTGACCCAGGCAGTTGGGAGAAAAGGCCAAAAAAGTTGGTCAGATTTCCTATGCTGTTTTGTCCTGTGAAGACAGAAACGTAATGGTCTATGATCAAGAAGAAGATTAAATGCGTATTAGCTCTTGTTGGAAAAATTGGGGTAAAAAACACTGGGAATTGAATGAAGTGGTTGATATTAGATTTAGTAGCTACCATGAGCAATAAGGAAGGATTTGCTCATGACGACACTATCCTCTCTTCGTTGCACGACTTTCAGAACGATCTCCCTCTGGAGACAATTGCTGTTCATACAGACAACAGTCGAGTAGTCTGGTACATCAGCAAACCTGATCATACCCGTTATGCAGAGAGGCCATGAGGGTCTGGGAATGAGCTATCTCTTCAGACCATTTTCTAGTTGCAACACACATTCAGAGATTCTCGTTGCCAATGTAATGGCTACCAACAGGATTGTTTTCCAAGACAAACATTTCAAATTGCAACTGTTTGCTGGCTCGAAGGGCTTTTGAGTTAATCCTTGAAGAATTATAGTCAGATCCTACAAAGGGGAGGGATCTCGTATGGGAGATGTACGAAAAAAGATTCCTTTCATAAAAGCCTTAGATAATCGTGAAGCACACAGAGAGGGAAGCTCATTCCCTGTACGAAAATTGGATATTGCAGTTAATTGCAATTTAATGATAGAAAAACTAACCCTTCTCTGAAAAGCGCAATGAGAAAAAGAATAGCTGAAATAGGGTCTGAAAGCAGATCAATGTTCTCTTTGGACTCCTATGTCTAAAATCTTTTCCACTTGTGTCTGTATATTTTTTTAGTGGAAGACTTCTGGGGAAGCCAGAATAATATCATGGACTGGGGAGGCAAGCCTGGACTGTTGTACTAGCACTGGAATTGGAAGAAACCATGCAATGAGTTTGACAGTATGGAGACTGGGAGGCTGGTATTTGACGGATGACACAGGAGATCCTGACTGGGCTCCAGAATCCATGGAAGACATTTGAGCGGAGACCATAGGAAGGGAAACCACACCTGACAAGGCCAGAAGGGGGCAATGAGGATGACTAAGCACTTCAGCCTACTTGCTTTCTGTAGAAATCTGGGAATCAAAGGGAGAGGGGAATAAGCATAAAGTAGACTGGAGGGCCAATCATGAACTACAGCATCCATCAGTGACTCCCCCTGAGAGGGGATCAGAGTGAAGGACTTGCTACACTTGTTGAAGGGAGAGGCAAATAGGTCGCAGCAAGGCTGCCCCAAGAGCTGAAAATTGCATTCTCTACTGACTGAGGGACCACTCATGAGGAATCAGAATGGACCTGCTGAGTCTGCCAGCAGGTTGGACTTCCCTGGTATGTGTTGCAACTATAAAATGGTCTGAAGAGATTGCGCATTCCCAGACCCTCATGGCCTCTCTGCATAACGGGTATGGATCAGGTTCCTCCTTGTTTACTGATGTACCAGACTACTGAACTGTTGTCTGCATGAACAGCAACTGTCCCCAGAGGGAGATCATCCTGAAAGGCATACAACGAAAGGAGGACTGCTCTCATCTCCAAGGGGGACCACATGCCTTAGACCATCTTTCCCTTGTAATGCTCCCCACCCCAAATGGAAAGCTTGTATGGTCACTGTGGTTATGGGGGTGGGGACAGTGAAGGGCCCGCTCATTAACAGGTCCTCTGATTGTGTCCACAATCGGCTATAATGTTTGCAGATTGGTGCGAGTTTTATGGGAACAGATACAGACTTGTAAAGAATTGACCATTGCACTGCCAGGGTCCAATGAAGCATTCACCTGAAGAACCTGGCTAAGAGAACTAGAATGATGGGGGCTGACAATGATCCCACAAGCCTTCAACACCAACTTCACAGGAGACGACGGATGAGACAGTAGGTCTAATACCTGATTTCTCAATGATGTGATTCAGTGGGTAGGAAGCAAAGCTATCTGATGTATTGTATTTAGTTGAGTTCCTATAAACTCTAAATTCTGAACCGGAGACCGCTTGGATTTGGTCAGGTTTATGGATATTCCCAAGAAGCTCGAGATCTGAAGCAAACACTCCCTGGCTTGGATGAGATGATGCCGGATTGGGTCAGTAATAAGCCAATCATCTAGGTAGGGAAACACCTGCAATCCTTTAAGCCTCAGGTGAGCTGCAACGACTGCCATGCATTTGGTGAATACCCAGGGGGCTGTGGTGAGTGCAAAGGACAGTGCTCTGAATTGGTAATGATTGGTTCCTAGCCAAAAGCGCAAGTGACCTCTGCAGCGCCTGTGTATTTTGATAGGACAGTACCCATCCTGGAGATGTATGGAGCACATCCAATTGTCCTTGCACAGAAGACGCAAAATGGACTGGACCGTAACCGTTCAGAAAGTACAGTTAGGTACACTTACCATAAATGTAGATGTTAGGCGTGTATTCACTGTTACTGTCATTACATTTGGGTTATCCCTGCCAAGGCAGCCCTCGGCCAGCCCGAATACCAGAGACTTAGTATTTCTGTGTCGGTTGCTGTCACTTGAGAACTGACGTCAGGTCGTCAGTGGTATAAAGTAAGGCAGCAGACACTATTACATCAGTTTTTCTTGCCCTAACCTGTCAGGAGCCCCCAAAGTAGGAGGCCAGGTTCTAGTGGAAGAACCCCACTAGTGGAAAATAAATACCAATATGTCCCTTGTAAGGAAAGGAGAACAACAAGGAAGAATGGTAACAAAAGGAGAAAGAGAAAAAAGGGGGATGGAGGGGAAACCAGGACTGCAGCAGTGAATACACTCAAACATCTACATTTATGGTAAGTGTACACAACTGTACTATGTTCTTCATGTTTCACTGTTGCAGTCATCACATTTGGGTAGATTCACAAAGCCGAAGAAATGGGTGGCGGCAGTCAAAGAAGCTAGGGGCTGGCTAGGATGTCCTGCAAGACTGCAGAGACAAACCCTGGATTTGGAGAAGAGAGGCAGGTGGTAATGTTTGGTAAAAGTGTGAACAGATGTCCAGTTGGCAGCCTCCAGGATGTCCCTGGTGGGGACTCCTCTGAGGAAAGCAGCAGAGGTGGAGGCTGCTCTGGTGGAGGGTCTTGACCCCCTTGGGGGGAAGCTCACCATGCTGTTTGTAGCAGAAATGGATGCAGTGTGCTATCCATTTGGAAATGGTTTGCTTGGAGATGGCTTTGCCTTCTGCCCCTGCAGCAAAGCTAACCAGCAACTGATCAGGCTTTCTGAAGGATTTAGTCCTGTCCAGATAGTATCTGGTCTGTCTTGTGCACATCTAGAGAGTGAAGAATCCTTTCCCCCTTGTTCTGGGGATTAGAAAAGAAGGTGAGCAAATGAATGAATTGGTTGAGAGCCACACTTGACATCACCCTAGGGCATGAAGGATGGGTTAGTTCTGAGAGATACCCGGTCTGCATGGAAGATGATTAAGGGTTCCACAGCCATGAGTGCTTGCAGCTCAGAGACTTCTGGTGAAGTGATGGCCAGAAGGAATGCTGTCTTCCAGGAGAGAAATTTTAGCTCTGCAGAAGGCGGCAGGGTGGGCTTTTCCAAGACAAAGTTAAGGTCCCAAGCTGGTACTGGTGCCCTTCTGGGGGGCCTCAAGTTGCTAGCCCCTCTGAGGAACTGTTTGCTCAAAGGGTGTGAGAAAGGAGCTGTTCAGTGGGAAAATGAGCAGAAATAGCAGAGGCATGAATTTTTACAGAGGAGAAAGAGAGACCACTGTGTAGTACAGGTCAGCTAAGTAATCCAGGATGAGAGGGATGGAGGGCTCTGCCGTATTGCCCCCCCTCCCCCCCTAGCCTGGATCCAGGTGCAGAGCCTTTTCCATTTATCTGAATAAGACTTTCTGGTGCTAGGGCATCTGACCTCATGGATAACATCCAGAACCTGTTTACTGAGGATGGCAAATTGGTTCGGGGTTAGGAAATAAGCCAAGCTGCCAAATTGTGTGTCTGCAATTGGGGATGCATGAATTCCCCTTTCCTCTGGGTTAGGAGGTTTGGAATCCGAGGAAGATGCCATGGAGGCAGCGAGGACAGGCTGCACAGCAAGGGGTACCAGTGTTGTCGAGGCCAGTCTGGCGCTATAAGAATGGTCTTTGTTTTTTTCTCTCTTATTTTGAGCAGTACACTGGGGATGAGAGGTAGGAGAGGAAAGCCATAGACCGAGAGGTTGGACCCAGGGGAAGGACACGGCATCCACTTTCCAAGCCATGCAGTTATGCTCCCTGGTGCAGAATTTGCTAAGCTGATGGTTGATGTTGGAGGCAAAGAGTTCGACCTTCGGGGTTCTCCATTTCTGAGTTATTAGGGTGAAGGTACTTCTGTTGAGCTGCCACTCGTGTGGGTCCAGAAGGTTTCTGCTTAACTGGTCTGCCAGGGAGTTGAGAGAGCCTGGTGGGTATTGTGTTAACAGGTGTAGTTGCATAGAAGAGGCTGTCAGCCAAAGGCTCATGGCCAGTCTGCATAGAGGGTAGGAGTGAGTCCCTTCTTGCTGATGTACCACATTCACAGTGGTGTTGTCCGTTTTGATCAGGAGAACCCCTGGAGAGAGAAGGGGTTTGAAAGCTATCAAGGCGTGCTGCACAGCTATCATCTTTTTTTGAATGATGTGCAGGGGGATTTGCTGTGGGCTCCATTTAGCCCTGTATGCACCTACCGTCCAGGTGTGCACCCCAAGCGTAGTCTGATGCATCTGTGGTGAGGGTCTGGGCAGTGGGGTTTGGGGAGAAGGGCAGTCCCTTGTTGTGGGAGCATGCTGTTGCCCACCAAAGAAATTCCTTTCTGAGGCAAGGAATAACAGGTAGAAGAATTGTCAGGTCTTGAGAGTGTTGACACCAAAGGCTCTTTACGTACCACTGAAGTTTCCTCATATGCAGTCTGGCATATGAAATGAGTAGTATACAAGATGCCATGAACCCCAGAGCTTGCAGGATTTTCCTTGCAGAAAGCTGGGGCCTAGTGGCAAGTTGGGAGAAGTAGGCTGTCAAGAAAATTTGTTTCTCTGGTGTATGGTATGCCATCTGGGATGCTGTGTCCAGACTTGCTCCCAAGAAGATTATCCTTTGGGTGGGCACCTGTTTTGATTTCTTTTCGTTGATTGTGTAGCCTAGGGAGGTTAGTAGGGTCTTTAGAAAGGCCAGGTGCTTGAGCAGCTTTTCCTGGCTGTCTGCCTATATAAGGCAGTCGTCTAAGTAGGGTAAATTTGAATATTTCTTTGTCTGCAAAAGGCAATGGCCAGACCCAGGCATTTTGTGAAAACTCTGGGAGCAGCAGATAAGCCACAGGGAAGCACAGAGAATTGAAAGTGTTGAGATCCTGCCCTGAAGCGGCGATATTTCCTGCATGATTCCTTGATAAGAATGTGGAGGTAGGCCTCTTTTAGATCCACGGTGACTAGCCAAGCATCGCTGGAGAGCATGGGTAGCAACTGCTGGTTGGTGAGCATTTTGAATTCTGGGATCACCAGAAAGGTGTTCAGAATGGATAGATAGAGGATGGGGTGCCAGGTGTCCTCTTTTCTAGGCTCCAGAAAAAGTCTGGAGTAGAAGCCTTGGCCTATCTGTTCTGCAGGAACGTGCTCTACTGCCCTGAGAGAGAGCAAGGAATGTATTTGCTTTTGAGCCTCTGCCCGCTGATTTGGTGGTAGATCTGGGAACCCTTTTGGGGTTGGGAAGAGTGTGGAAGGAGAATTTGTATCCCTGAGACACAATGTTCAGAACCCATTGGTCCTTGGTAATGGTGGCCCAGGTGCTTGAGGGAAAGAAGAGTTTTCCTCCTACGGGTAAGTGAAGGTGGGCAGAGGGGAGGTCTGGAGGAGGCGAGTCATTGTGAGTTTTTACCATAAGGGGGTGGCTTAGAACTCCCTGGTTTTGAAGTGGAGGCTTAGATCTCTGCATTCCCTGAGGCTGCGGTCTGGAGGGGGGGGGGGGTCTGTTTCCACAGGGCCTAGGCTGGGCCTATTTACGTGGAGCAGGAAAGGACTAGTGCTTGGAGGGAAAATATGCCTGCTGAATCTAGGGGGCTGGACCTGTAAGAAATCTTTAACGGTTTGCATAGATTTTGCTTTTTCTTCCATCTTTTTTAAGACCTCTTCTGCCTTAGTACCAAATAAGTTATCTTTGTGCAAGGGGGCATCCAAAAATTTAGATTTGACATGGTCTGGGGCAGGGGTTGTTCCTTAAGTCATGCATGTCTTCTAATGACAGATCCAGTGACTGCTGCCCTGCAAGAAGCTTGTAGGGCATCAAAACCACAGTGCGAAGTGTGTTTAGTTACTTGACTTGCAGAATGCATTAAGTCTTGTAAATCTTTACATTCTGGCCAAGCAGGAAAGGAAGACATTTTTTGTTTAAGGAGTTCCAAGGTATGTTGCTGATATTTAAGCATATGGAACTGACAATTTAGTGCCCTGATAGCAACAGTAGCTGAGGTGTATACTTTTTTTTACCCCATCTGTCTAATGTTCAGGAATCCCTGTCTGAGGGGGTGGGATTCTTAGCAGAGGTTGCTTTAACCCCTTTTGGCCCTTGAGAAATGACCTCAGGGTCAGCTGCTGGATTTTTAAAAAAATATTTGTGCAAGTCAGGGACTCTGTAGTACCTGTCTGGTTTTCTGGGAGCAGGAGGTAGGGCATCAGGAGTCAAGTTGGATTCAAGGAAAACATCCACCACATCCAAGACTGGGGGGGGGGATGGCCAAGGGTCTGTGTTGTGGAAGATTTAGGAATTCCCTGAGTCTCTTTTCAGACTAAGGGTAGTCTTGACTCTCCCACTGGAAATGCTCCCTTAAAGTATGCAGGGTTTCCCCAAAGGAAAAATCCTCTGGGGGAGAGGCTGAAGGAATGGATTCCTCTGGATTAGAATCCTCATAAGTGGAGAGGAGTTGCATGTCTTCGTAGTCAGATGCATCAGATTTATCTGACTCTTGTTCAGACAAAACTATTGGGGACAGATCTTTTTTTCCTTTTTGAGGGGGTAGCTTGGCTTCCCCTGATCAGCATGATAAGGTCTTCCGCCATTTTAAACATTTGAGACTGAGGCAAGGTAGCTGGCGCCTGAGACTGGGTAGTCGTTTTTTTCGGTGTGGTTTGAACTCTGTGCCTAAGGAACTCGGTGTTCGAAAGAAGACGTTGGTTTGTGTCGAGATTCGTTGGTGCGAAGGACTTCCTCGGAAGCTGGTGCCTGCTCAGCAGCTCCGGATCCATCCAAGGTAGAGACGACCGCAGGAACTTTAGACAAAGTTTTGTGGCATACCAGAACAGGCTGCAAATCAACTGAAGTGGGCATCAGGGGCTGCAAAAGCGCATCATTGAGTACCAGAGGGCTGACGACTAGCTTAATGGAAGCGTCGTCGGTAGGTTTGGACCTGTGCGGTCTGTCTCTGTCTTTATCGTTACAATTTTTCAGATCATCTGCTGTCAGATGGCTTACCGAAGCCATATAAGAATTAGAAGACTGTAAACGAAAATATCTGGCTATAATAATGGCCCAACGATGGATAGTTCTGGCATTGAACAAAGCACAGAAGCGACAACGGGGGACGTTGTGGTCTGGGCCTAGACAAGTGACGCAGTAAGAGGGGATGTCTCGGTGTGGTATTTGCTTTCCACAGGCGAGACAATTAACTTTTTCTGACATTGGTTAGTGCAAGAAAAAAGGACCCCAATGGGGTACTTAGCTTTAGAAGACTTCAACTTCAATTCGGAAACGAAAACTCCGGTACCGGCCAACTGGCACTAGTGCGAACTGCGTCTGCTTTGGGCTCCACAGCAAGAAAGACTGATGAAATGGCATCAGCTGCCTTACTTTATACCACTGATGACCTGACGTCAGTCCTTATGTGATGACTGCAACAGTGAAACACGAAGAACATCCTGGACTTCTTTACGAATGGATTTAGATTGGCTAGATCCAGAATCATCTTGGGTCCCATTTTCTTCGGTACCAAAAAGAAGTGAGCATAAGTTCTGAATCCCTTTTGTTTGGTTGGACCTTTTAGATTAATGTTTTTGAAGCAGTTCTTGCACTTCCTGAGCTGAATACGCCCTCTGACTGGGTGGAACGTCTGAGAATTTCCTCCGTGGTCCTGGAGGAGGAAGGGAAAAAATACCAACAGCCTCGGATATTATGCTTAGCACCCAGTTGTTGTTTGTATCGTTTGTCCAGGCATCCAGGTGCCAGGAACCCCCCCCCCCCCGACTGCATCCAGAGATGGACAGTCAAGCAGTGCTTCAAGAGCACCGATAGGGCCCGTCAGAAAAAGGAATCTGTAAAGCCCTGATTGTGCAGACCCACTCTGCCCCTGGGGCGATGTCTACCATTGAAACCACCTCCTCTGCCCCTGGAAGAGGCATCTCCCCCAAGTCCTGGAAAGGTCCCTGACATTTACAGTACCACATCTTCTTACTACCTCACTGGTTCCTGAAGAACATGTACTGAGGAGTAGAAAACTTGATTACAACTGCAGACAGGGTCTTTCCTTCCTGCTCGCAGGGGGTAAGCATTTTTTTTACTAATGGCTCAAACAAGGAGGAGCCGAAAGGGGCATTTATGAAAGATGTCTTAAAGGTTTCCGTGAAATAGCAAAGCCTTATCCAAGCATGACACCTTACTGCTATGCCTGATCCAGCTGCTCGAGAGGTTCCCTCTGCTGCATGGGAAATCAACTTCATTGAAAAATTAGTAACAGAAGACAGTGTGACCAGATGCGGAGAAACCTTTATAAAGTCCTCCGCCAACATGGTCTCAGCTGGAGAGTTCGATAGTTCCTTGATCAAATCCCTCTGCAAATGTGTGAAGTGTGCCAGGCAATTTAATGACCTCAGTGCAAAGATAGCGGAGGTGCAGATGTGCTTCCCAAATCTGTCTATTGTGCTGGACTCCTTGTTCGATGGATGGACAGTGGAGCTTTGTTGCGCTAGCTTGTTCTTTGTAGCTGCTGCCACAACCATAGCATCCACTGCAATGCCCTTGCTCTGGTGGGGGGGACAATTTATCAAGATGTTTGGGGACAGGCTCGACAGTGTCTGGTTCCTTCCACACCTGGTAGGAGACCAGATCGATAAGCTCATGGGGGAGGGGGTTGGCTGGGGGTCACCCAAGACGTACATGGGTTAGCCCCGAAAGCCTCTACGAACGTGGACTCGTAAGCAGAAAGATTTTAGGAAGACCAACCACCTTTTTGCCTGAAGATTTCCATAATGCCCCCAAAGGAAACAGTCAGGTGGTGATCAAGGGGGATCCTTTGCAAGTCTATGGTCTCCGTGAGAGAGTCTATGGGGAGTTTATGCGTCTCCTCTTGCATGTCCCTTTCAGAGGAACACCCTCCATGGGGTATTCCAGGGAACTGTCAGAAGAGGTGGGGAATCCTTGTGGAGAGCATGACTGGAGGCTTTCTGGAACTGGCTGACCCGAAGAAACGGTTATGATGGGCCCAGAGAAAGCACTTTCTATGACCTGGAAGGCTGATGGACGTGGGAAAACCTCCCCTTCATTGGAGCTGAAGTAGCCAAGGAAGGAAAGTGGTGTGTAGCCCCAAATCAGCACTGACAGGAGAGAATCAGACCAAAGCTGTCTAGAGCCAAGGCACCTATGGGGCAGGGACAGATTAAAAAAAGTAGGAGCTTACTCCTGCCCCTCAGACCCAGTGCAACCTCTGATATGATACTCCCTCTGATCTGAAGACAATGGAACAGGACTGGTCAGGAAAACTGTTGGATCCAAGGGAGGACGCTTCCACAGATCAGAGAAGGAGATGATCTTTCTCTAGTAGGAGAGCTCATGGATCAGGTAGGGTACTGAGCTGGAAAGACCCCCCATCTGAATTTGAGCTCTAAGGAATCGCAGCATCATCCTGTCCATGTCGGACTCCGAGTAAATTACAATTGTGTACACTTACCATAAAAGTAGATGTTGGAGTGTATTCACTGTTGCAGTCATTACATTTGGGTAATCTGCTGGCAGGTTGCTCTCAGTAGGCCTGATTAACAAAGTCTTGGGTCCTGCGTCAGATGCTATCCCTTCTTCCATGACGCCAGGTCATCAGGGGTATAGAACTTGCAGCCGACGTCATTACATCAGTTTTTCTTGCCCCAGATGTCAGGTGCCCCCCAAATGGGGAGCAAAATATATAAATAATTTAAAACATAACAATATACCACCAAACAAAAGCAAATACACCAAAAAGGCTTTTAAGTGTAGTAGAAGAAAGGAGAGCATAGTAAGAGAAAAAACAGGGGGATGGAGGGAGGGAAACCAGGACTGCAACAGTGAATACACTCGAACATCTACATTTATGGAAAGAGTACACAACTGTACTATGTTCTTCGTGTTTCACTGTTAAAGTCATTACATTTGGGTAGATTCCCAAAGCTATGGTTGGGAGGATGGATTTATACAGTATTAGGACCGGCTATAAGGCCCTGCAAAACAGGAGTGGCAAAGCCAGCTCTGGATATAGAGAAGATTGGTAAATGATAGTGCTTGGTGAAAGTAGGAACTGAACTCCAGGGAGCAGCTTCTAGAATATCCCTGGTAGGAACACCTCTGAGAAAGGCTGCAGAAGTAGATGCAGCCCTGGCGGAGTGGAATCTCATCCCCTGGGGGATAGGTTTTCCATGGTGCTTATTGCAGAAATGAATACAATGGCTTATCCATTTGGAAATGGTTTGCTTTGAAATAGCCTTTCCCTCTGCCCCTGCAGCAAATACTACCAGCAGTTGTTCAGATTTTCTTCGAGATTTAGTCCTGTCCAAGTAAATTCTAAGTGGTCTGTGTACATCCAATGAATGCAGACTCCACTCCCCCTTATTCTGTGGATTGGGAAAGAAAGTTGGCAAATGAATGGACTGATTAAGAGCCACACTAGATACCACCTTGGCCATGAAGGAGGGATTGGTCCTGAGTGACACCCTGTCCGAATGAAAGATGATGAAAGGCTCCACTGCCATAAGGGCCTGTAATTCAGAAATCCTTCTAGCTGAAGTGATTGCTAAAAGAAAGGCTGTTTTCCAGGAAAGACATTTTAAGTCTGCAGTAGCAGCTGGCTCGAAAGGGGGTAGAGTGAGTTTCTCCAATACAAAGTTAAGGTCCCAGGCAGGGGTAGGAGCTCTCCTGGGTGGCCTCAAGTTTTTGGCACTTCTGAGATACTGCTTTAGCAGAGGATGAGAGAAGAGGGTTGTAATGAGCTGAAATGGCAGAGGCATGGATTTTTATGGAAGAAAAAGACAGGCCCCTGTGAAGCATCTCACTTAAGTACTGCAAAATCTGAGGTAAACTGGGCACTGCTGTGCTCATCTCTTGAGATTGATTCCAGGCACAGAATTTTTTCCATTTGTCAGCATAAGATCTTCTAGTACTAGGTCTTCTCACCTCCAAAATTACATCCATCACAGGTTTGCTGAGGGATGCTAAGGAGGAATTTAAGTGATTAGCCAAGATGCAAGATTCAATGTTTGGAGCAGAGGGTGCAGAATTTGGTTGTTCTGCTGAGACAGTAAGGAAGGTGTCTGAGGCAGGTACCATTGAGAAATCTGTGACAGACTGTGTAGGAGTGGGTACCAGTGTCGGCGAGGCCAGTCCGGAGCAATAGTAGAACTTTGGAGAGCAAAGGCAGAGGGGGGAAAGACATAGACCAATAGGTTTTCCCAGCTGAAGGACAGAGCATCCACTTTCCAGGCTTTTTTGTGAGGAGTTCTTGTGCAAAATTTGTCCAACTGGTAGTTCTGGGGTGAGGCAAAAAGATCTATGTCTGGTCTCCCCCATTTGCGTGTCAACATGTTGAAAATCCATGGTTCCAGTTTCCATTCATGTGCGTCCATGAGATTTCTGCTTAGTTCGTCTGCCAAAATATTCAGCTTTCCTGGCAGGAATTGAGTTTGTAGTTGTACTTGACAGCACAAGGCTATGTTCCACAATGCCATGGCTAGTCCGCAGAGGGGGTAGGAATGTGTACCCCCCTGCTTGTTTATGTACCACATAACTGTGGTGTTGTCCGTCTTTACCATTAGTTGTCCTGGATGAAGGTAGTCCTTGAAGGCTGTCAGTACATTCTGTACAGCTAGCATTTCTTTTTGATTGATATGAAGGTGCATTTGATTTGGGCTCCATTTGCCCTAAAAGCACTTCCCTGCCAGATGAGCCCCCCCATGCATAGTCTGATGTGTCGGTAGTTAGGGTTTGGGCAGCAGGGGGTGGTGTGAATGGCAGTCCCTCGTTTTGGTGGCAGGCCTCTGCCCACTATAGGAACTCTAGGCGCAGGCAGGGTATGATAGGAATCATTGTTTCTAGGCTGTGACAATGTTGACTCCATAAATTTTTTAAGTACCACTGAAGTTTCCTCATATGCAGTTTTGCATATGGAATTAGAAGAATGCAGGAGGCCATGAACCCCAAGGCTTGCAGTATTTGTCTTGCAGATAGCAGGGTTTTTGTGGCCACCTGTTTGAAGTAAGTCACCAAATATATTTGCTTTTCTGGCGTAAGGAAAGCCATCTGGGCAGTTGTATTCAAGCTTGCACCCAGGAATGTAATTTTTTGAGAGGGTACCAGTTGTGATTTCTTTTCATTTATAGTGTAACCTAGACAAGTTAGAACCCTTTTTACAAACGCCAGATGTTTTAGAAGAATGGCCTTGTTTTCTGCCTGAATTAGACAATCGTCCAGGTATGGATATATTTGCCTGCAAAATGCAATTATTGGAGCCAGGCACTTTGTAAATATCCTGGGCGCAGTAAATAAGCCAAAGGGCAGTGCAGAGAACTGATAATTTTTATTTATTTTACATTTATTGACCGGGCTAGTCCAACTGGATATATGTCCATTTTCAGTAGAGGCCCGGGGAGAAAAGCTCCAAAGAAAGATACATTATATCTATGTCACTAGATGGACTGCAAACTGGCTCAAGGACAGAACCCACATGGTTAGAATTGCTGGAGCCATGTCAGACTCCAAACCAGTTACAAGTGGTGTCCCACAAGGCTCAGTCCTGGGACCTCTCTTGCTCGTTATATATTTCTCGGAGGTACAGGCCAACACAGGAGGACTGTGGCTGACAAAGTTCGCAGATGACTGCAAACTGGGCGCCATAATCGACTCTCCAGCCGACACAAGCATCCTCCAAAAGGGCCTCATAGAAACAGACAACTGGTGCCAGAGCCATGGCCTCAAGCTAAATGCCAAAAAGTGTATAGTCATCCCCTTTGGCAAAAACAAAGTGCCCACAAATTACCACATAGCTGGTAATCCATTAAGTACAGAAGAAGTAATTAGGGACCTGGGGACCCAAGTTGATAGCAATCTCTCATTTGACAACCACATGGCCAAAGTGGTTAGAAAAACATTTTATATAGCCCACCTAATCATGAAGGGATTCACATCTAGATCAGGGGAGGTCATCATGCCTCTTTACTCATCCCTCATCAGGCCCATAATTGAGTAAAATGCCCCTTTTGGGATGTACCTTACCAGACACCTGCAGCAACCGGAAAGACCCCAAAAGTACCTCACCAAGAGGATCAAAGGGCTCAAACAGATGCCATATGCTGCCCGGTTAAAGAAATTCCAGCTCTACTCAGTGGCATACCGCCTGTTCAGAGGCGATCTGTGCCTGACGTATAAAGCCATGTCCAACCCGGAATTAATGGACATGCTGCACCTCAGAAAATCCAAATTCCATCGAGCTACGCGCTCGAGAGACTTGAACCTCAGCACTGAAATAAATAGGACATGCTGGAGGGACAGATTCATAACCCAGAGGCTCCCTTCACTCTGGAATAAAATCCCAGTCCAGGTTAGGCAGAGTCCCTCATTGACTCTCTTCAAGAGGAATCTTGATGAGTGGATGGGAGATCGTAGGTTTACCCTGGGTATCACTTCTGTGTCACTGTTAGACAGAGGCACGGTATACTAACCTCGAAAAAGGGCATAGCAAAATAAATTTAAAATGGGTGGCGAAAGCTAAACACATTCTGGCTAGGCTTATAAATGCCCTAGGGCAGATAGCCTAGTATGAACCTATGACAAAATGTATAAGGTTAAAATACAAAAACAGTATTTGTAAGGTTACAATCAAGTTAACATAGCAGTAGATACAAACATTTTACAGTTTTACAAGACAAATATTTACAATAATATGGGACAAGATATTCTCATGAGGTAGATTAAACTTAAAGTTTACAATTTCCTGAGAACGGTAACATAAGAGTATTGATAACATGTTGATCAAGATATCCATATGAGGTACAACATCACAAAAGCGGGTTCGATATTCTTCTAAAGTTTGCAGAAAGAGCATTAAATTATAATTAGAGAGGAGTTAGGAGAAACTTAGTCCCTAAGGTAGTAGGTTAGTCAGGGTTAGTGCAAGGGCATAGCCAGTGTGTTCTAAGGTATATTTTGAGTTTTCGTTTGAAGTGGGGTAGGGAAGGAAGTGATATAAGATCACTAGGTAGAAGATTCCAGTATTTCCCTGTTGTGTTAGCATATAGAGAGTTTCCTGCCATGTTGTTAGACTTACTAATACTAAGTAGAGGTTTGTTAGCAGAGCGTAAGGTATTAAGATTTTTATACGGAGTAATGAGGTTTGAGAGTATAGGTGTGTTGTTATGCTGGTTGAGGATCTTATGAACAATGGTTAATTGGTTAAAATAAAGCTGATTTTGCAGTTCAAACCATCCTAGTTGTTTTAGATTCTGGCAGTGATGAATTCTAAAGCAATTACCAGTAGCAAATCTGGCAATGTTGTTGTAAGATGAAGTGAGATTAAGAAGTTTCTTCTTGGATAGGTTGGTGTAAATTGGTGAGGCACAGAGGAGTGTTGAGATTAGATGAGAGTGGGCAATAGTAGTTCTGGCTGTTGGAGTGAGAAAATATTTGATCCTGTATAAGGAGCCCATTTTTCTGTTGACTGTTTTTATGGTGTTATTAATATGGTTATCAAAGCTGAGGTGACTGTTATGGTTATTCCTATGAGCTTGGTGGCAGAATCAGGGGATATGAGGGTGCCACTGTTAGAAATGACAGAGAAATCTAAAGGCATGGATTTACGGGTGGGTGTAAAGAGAAGGAGCTTTGTTTTTTCGGGATTCAAGAGGAGGCAACGTTTTGTGAACCAAGTCTCAACTATGTTAAATATTTTCTGAGTTAGGGATTGTAGTTCAGATGAAGATTCAATTGCACAGATTAAAGTTGAATCATCTGCATATTGTATGCATGTTGTCTGAGGAATAGCTAGGTAGAGATCATTCATAAATATTGAGAATAACAGAGGGCCTAGGATGGAGCCCTGCGGGACACCGAGTGAGACTGGAAGGTGGGATGATAGTTTATTCTCCCAGAGCACAGCCTGTTGCCTATTGCTGAGGTAAGAAGTAAACCATTGTACAGCCAAAGTATCAAGAGAGAGTGATTTCAGAATATTTATAAGTAGAGAGTGGTTTTCTATATCAAATGCTTTTGAAAGATCAATAGAGAGGAGGAGAGAATATTGTTATTACGGTTTTTGTTTATGGTATCAGTAAAAGATAAGAGGGCAGTAGTAGTACTATGGAATGGCCTAAAGCCATGTTGGCTTTCTGCAAGTATGTTGTGTTGAATTAAATGGTTTAGAAGCTGATGGTGAAT
Organism: Protopterus annectens; assembly: GCF_019279795.1. NCBI lineage: Eukaryota > Metazoa > Chordata > Ceratodontiformes > Protopteridae > Protopterus > Protopterus annectens. The sequence continues at coordinate 636,924,160 of NC_056728.1, read as the reverse complement.
ACATTTTTCCATTATTTTTGCTAAGGGGGATAGTAGGGCTATAGGTCGATAATTAGAGTATTCATTTGAGTTGCCACCTTTGTGTAGGGGATAATATGTGAGATTTTCCAGATGTTAGGGATGCTTCCCTCGTTAGTAGTTCTATTAATCAGGATGGATATCGGGTAGGCTACTTCTTTAGCTGCTTTTTGCAGGTATTCAGCTGGGATGTGGTCAGCAGAAGGAGTACAAGGTTAAGTTTAAGAATGAGTTTATAGATATAATTTGTAGAGGTGGGTTGAAATTGGAAGGTACGAAGAGAGCTCGGAGAAGATTTAAGAAGACTGGCTCTATCAGGAGCTAGTTGACTGGCTAGAGATTGGATAGCCTCTGTGAAGAAGGAATTGAAAGCATTGGCAGTTTGGATAGGAGTCTCATGTGTTGCATCTGTTGGGGTTGGTGTTCTGGAGTGGCCTGGATAGAGGAGTCTATTGATCCTTGCCCAGAATTTTTGAGGATTGTTTTGGTTTGTTTGCTGCATTTTACAGTAGACATTTTTTTTGTCTGAGAGGATATCTTTTTTTGTCATGTTTCTCATATGTCTAAAGCTTTGTTGATCAGATGTACTTTTGGTAGTTCGCCACTTGCACCTGGCTTTATTTCTGAGGAGGATTTTTTTCTTTGTTTCATTTGTAAGCCAGGGGGCAGGTTTGGACCTAGTTCTGATAGTACGTTTAGAAGCGTGGTGGTCTAGGATTTCTAAGAACTTGGAGTTGAAATAATTGACAGCCTGCTCAAGTGGGAGGGTTTTAATTGAGACCAATCACAGGCACTGAGTTCACTCTGAAAAAAGTGTTGGTTAAATTGCTTGTTGGACCGTATAGTCTTATATGAGGTTAGGTGAGAGGTATTAAACTTTTGCCTGATTATATAAGTCAAGGAATGGTCACTTACATCATCAGGTAGGATACCAACTGTATAATTTTGGTGATAGTTAATAAGGATCCAATCCAAAGTGCTCTCTTTTTTGTTTGGTTTGTTTATTCTTGTTGGGGAGGTAATGGTCTGAGAGAAGCCCTGAAGGTTAATGTGAGAGGTAGGATGATCAGTATTTATGTTCTTCCAATCTATGTTAAAGTCTCCTAGGATAATTGTTTCTTGTGGGAAGGATGTCGAGATCCAGCTCAGAATATCTTCTAGAATGCTGATATTGTTTCCGAGAGGTAGACAGATACAAAAGATATATAAGGATTTACTAGAGTTGAGCTGTAATTTGGAAATAAGGACTTCAGCATGGTTGTTTTTTGGTGGGATATAGGGTATAGAGGTGACTTGTAGTCCATCTCTGAAAAGAAGTGCTACTCCCCCTCCTTTTCTTTTTATACGGTCAAGTCTAAATATGTTATAACCTGGTGGGATAACTTCATTATCTTGTGTTTTAGGTTTAAGCCAAGTCTATGTCAAACAAAGAATATCGAAAGAGTGTATATCCAGGAGAGCATGAAGATGGGGAACTTTGTTATTTATACTTTGGATATTGAGATGTGCAATGAGGAGAGAGTCGGGGTGCTTGTTGGGGATAAGGGGAATAGAGGGATTGTTGGTGAGATGTCCAGTGGCTAGGACATTATGTGGGCCAGGATTAGGATGAACGTCTCCATCCAGTAAGCAATGCTTTTTTAGTGAAAGTAAAAGATAATGTATGTTACTAATTTGGTAGCGGAATTTCTTTGTTGTAAGGTTGTTGTATGTAATGTGGGCAAGTCTGTGGTATTTAACTATTTTGCATCTAGGTGTGGATGTAATAGTGATATTATTAAGGGTGAATGTGAGAGTATGTGGGACTGTTTGTTTTCTTGGATGGTTAGGATGAGAAGTATTTGGGTGTTCATAGGAGGTTAATGGATATGCTGAGGTTAGTACAGATGTGAGTGTGGCACAGAGTAGTAGTTTAGTTAGGGTTGAGGTGGTTTTAGTACACATGATGATAAAATAGGTAAGGAAATATTAGGTTGTTTAGCAGAGGTATGGGTTAGGAGGAGAGGAGGAGCTTGAGTTGAGATTATAATTATTTAGGGGTAGAGATTGGTTACGTGAAAAGATGGTGGCACCATCTGATTGGTTGTGTGTTTAGGAGGGTGTGGCTATAGAAGTATAAGTTTAGGGCCACTGGGAGTGGGTGGGAATTGGGGGTGGGGTAGGGGAGCGGAGTGAGCCCGCAGGGCGAACGGAGCAGGTTAAGACAAAGAAGGAAGAAGCATATGAGGAACAATCAGAGAAAATTGCTTTGAAAAAAGGTAAGTAATGTAGGTACAAAGAGCAAAAATCTGCTCGAAACCACCACGAGGAACGAAGTTTAAATCTTCTTTTTATTTGTTAAGAACAAGTGCTTTCACGCAATAATATGCGCTTCATCAGGTTACTGTAGGTACAAAGAGAGGTATGCCGAGTGGTGGGAGGGATGATAGGAGAAAGGTGCTAATATAGTAAAACAACTTAGTGAACTGAAGAGAAGCAAAGTATTGGACAAAGAAACTCTGAGAGGAATGTGGTATAGGGTAGAGGGATTGGTAGAGCTGGGTAAGGATGCCACCTAGTGGCCAAAGACAGTAATTACAGAGATCGATTATAAGTGGGAGAAAGTCTGGTCAAGGGAGGGCAGGAGAGGATAAAAATGGAATCTATTTCAGAATGTTGTGGGGGAAAAATACATACTATAAGGAAATGGCTGCAGGCAGTCCTGGCTTAGATAATGCAAGTAGCCTGCTTTGAAGCGGAGGTATCTTCTGCAAGATTCCCTGATTGGGACATGGAGGTAAGCCCCTTTTAAATCTGGAGTTGTCAACCAAACATCTTTGCCTAGCATAGGAAGTAACTGGTGAAGAGTCAGCATCTTGAATTTTGGAATGTCCAGAAAGGTGTTTAGAGTAGACAGGTCCAGAATTGGACACCATGATTTGTATTTTCTGGGTACCAGGAAAAGTCTGGAATAGAAACCTTGTCCCTTTTCCTCTTCTGTTACTAGCTGAATGGCCCTCATGTTTAGGGGAGAAAATACTTGTTTCTGAGCCTCTGCCCACTGATTTGGGGGCAGGTCTGGCCATCAGTTCGGCGCTGGCAACGTGTGGAAATGAAATCTGAATCCCTGGGACACTATTTAAAACCCATTTGTCCTGGGTTATAAGTTGCCATTTTTTGCATGAAGAGCCAGTTTTCCCCCCAAAGGGGCGGCTAAGAGTTAAGTGCTTGGTAATTTTAAAGGAAAGTCATTGAGACTGTTTACCATAGGGAGGTGTCTTGCGCTTCGTGCTTCTGTGGTATCATCACATTGCAAAGTATGTTTTCCAACTTGTTCAGCTGAATGCAATAAATCCTGTAATTCTTTATTTTCCACACAGTCAGAAATCAACATCATTTTCTGTTTAAGCAGTCCCTTGATATGCTTTTGATATTTTAGCAATTGGAATTGACATTTTAAAGCCCTGATTGCCAAGGTTGCAGAAATATAAATATTTTTACACCATCTATCCAGCGCCCTGGAGTCTCTATCAGAAGGGGTAGGATTTTTAGCAGTAGAAGCATTAATGCTCTTGGGCCCCTGAGAAATGGCTTCAGGGTCTGCAACAGAATTTTTGAAAAGGAATTTGTGGGACTCAGGAACCCTGTAGTATCTGTCTGGCTTACAAGGGGCCGGAGGCAGGAAATCAGCAGCTATACTGGATTCTGAAAACACATCCTGAACAATGTCTAGGACAGGAGGTATAGCCAAAGGCCTATGCTGAAGAAGGAGGAAATACTTAAGCCTCTTTTTGGATTCAGAAAAACTCTGACTTTCCCTGTGGAAATGCTCCCTTAAGGTATGTAAAGTCTCCCCAAAAAAGAAATCCTCAGGGGGAGAAGCAGAAGGAATGGAATCCTCTGCATCAGAGTCCTCATAAGTAGGCATGGACAAATTCTGTTCATTAGAAGATTCAGAAGAAACAGAGTCCTGTTCAGAAGATTCATAGTCAAGTTCAGACCTAGGCCTCTTGGAAGGGAGGGGGGGTTGAGTACCCCTGATTAGAGTAATTAAATCTTCAGCCATTTTGATCATTTGTTTTTTAGGCACAGCGGCCTGAACATGTGACCTAGGTGTTGGTTTGTTAGAGATGGATTGAGGTTTTGGTCTTAATATTGAAGGTGGTGTTGGTTTAATATACAAATCCGTAGGCCTGAATACACCCTCAGAAGCTGGTGCCTGCACAGCGGCTCCGGACCCATTCAAGGTAGAGACATCCGCAGGTTCGCTAGGTGAAGCATCTCACGGCATACCGGTCTCCGAATGGGTCTCAGTAGAGGCCTGCGAATCAGAAGTAGCGGGTATCAGGGGCTGTGAAAACGCCTCACTGAGTAATGGCGAACTGGCGATTGGCTTAGGAGAATTGTCAGCAGTTTTGGACCTCAACGGCCTCTCTCTGTCTTTTTCTTTGCGTTTTTTGGTATTCCGGTAATCGGATGGCTAACTGACGTAATTTCTGGATAATTAAACCGAAAACAGAAATATTTAGAAGCAAAAATGTACCGACGGACAGTGAGCTGATTAAATAAAGCACAAAACCGACAGCAAGGTACGTCGTGATCAGGGCCTAGGCAAGGAATACAGTACATGGAAATCCTTATGAGGTATTTGCTTCCCACAAGTAATGCAATTACTAACTTTTACTGACATCGGTAAGGAGTAAGAAAAAGTTTCCCTAACGGGGTACTTAGCTTTTTAGTTGAAGACTTCGGTTCTGAAACTCAACAGTGAAACATAAAGAACATAGTATAGTTGTGTACACTTACCATAAATATAGACGTTCAAGTGTATTCACTGTTGTAGTCCTGGTTACCCTCCCTCCAGCCCCGTTTTTCTCTTACTATACCTCTACTTTCTTTTACTATACTTTAAAAGTCTTTTTGGTGTATTTGCTTTTGTTTGGAGGTATATTTTTGTGTTGTTATTTACTTATATTTTTTACTTTCGAGAGTCTGCCGACCGGCACTTGCAAACTGCTTCTGCTTCGGGCACCGCGCGGCAAGAAAGACTGATGTAATGGCGTCGGCTGCATATTTTATACCCCTGATGACCTGACGTCATGGAAGAAGGGAGAGCATCTGACGCAGGACCCAATACTTTGTTAATCAGGCCGACTGAGGCAACCTGCCAGCAGATTACCCAAATGTAATGATTGCAAAGTACAGTTTTGTACCTACCATAAATGTAGATGTCTGATAGGTATGCATCTGCAGTCATAACATATGGGTTGTCCTGTCTCAGGCAGCCCTTCGGTCAGCCGGATTCCAAAGTCTGGGTCTGGCCTCGGCTGATGTCACACTTTCCCCGACGTCAGAGCGTCTGGGGTATAAAAGCATCAGCCAATGCCATTTTCCTCAGTTTTTCTTGCCCCAGATGCCAGGAGCCCTCTAAGAAGGCTAAATTTGGATAAATGCAAAAAAGTTCCAAACATTTGCAAAATTATATAAATATATACATGTATATACAAACAAATACACCATAACAGATTCCCCCAGCTAGCTAAAAGAGGGGTAAGTACCCTAGGAATACCACAGAGGGGGTAGGAGGAAGGGTAAACCTGACTGCAGATGCATACCTATCGGACATCTACATTTATGGTAGGTACAAAACTGTACTATGTCCTTCAAGGATGCATCTGCAGTCATAACATATGGGTAGAATACCATAGCCAATCTGGGGGAGGAGGTACTAAGAAAAGGATGGTGTAGTTAAGATCCCCTGCAGGACTGCAGTAGCAAAACCTGCTCTGGATCTGGAGTATAAAGGTAGATTGTAATGTTTGGCAAATGTATACACGGAGCTCCAAGTAGCAGCTTCTAAAATGTCCTTGGTAGCCACCCCTCGTAGGAAGGCTGTAGTGGTGGCCGTGGCCCTTGTGGAATGAGGCCTGATGTTTTCAGGAACTGTCTTTCCATGAAAGGAGTAACAAAATCAAATGCAATTTCCTATCCATTTTGAAATTGTCTGTTTGGAAATTGCTTTTCCTTGCACCCCAGTAGCATATGCTACAAATAGTTGGTCAGTTTTTCTGCTAGTTTTAGTTCTGTCCAAGTAGTAGCGTAGTTGTCTGTGTATATCCAGGGTGTGCAGACGTTTTTCCCCTCTATTCTGTGGATTTGGGAAGAACGTAGGCAAGTGAATAGCTTGGTTCAAGGATACCCTAGATACCACCTTTGGCATAAAAGTAGGATTGGTTCTTAGTGAAACTCTGTCCTGATGGAAGATAAGAAATGGCTGTACTGCCATTAATGCTTGTAACTCAGATACTCTTCTTGCTGAAGTTATTGCCAGAAGGAATGCAGTTTTCCAAGACAGAAACTGTAGATCCGCTGATGCTGCTGGTTCAAAAGGAGGAAGTGTTAGTTTCTCCAACACAAAGTTGAGATCCCAAGCAGGTAGAGGGGGTTTTCTTGGAGGTTTAATATTTTGATCCCTCTCAGAAATTGCCTGAGGAGAGGGTGTGAGAAGATAGGTGGATCCACATTGTATTCTGCTGAAATTGCTGAGGCATGAATCTTAATGGAAGAATAGGACAGGCCATTGTGGAACAATTCTGCTAAGTATTCCAGAATATGTGTCATGCTTGCCACTGTCACATCTGAGCCCTTTGATGTGTTCCAAATGAGAAATCTTTTCCATTTAGCTGAGTATGTCTTCCTTGTGGAAGGCCGGCGAGCTTCTAAGATAATGTCCTTCACTCTCTGGGATAAAACCTTTTGATTGGGATTTAAGGAATTTTCCAGGCAGTTAGCTGCAATGTTTTCAAGTTGGGATGCATGATCTTGAAATTGTTCTGCGTCAAAAGAAGAGGCCATAGGGGGAGAGACCATGGTTTTGCCTGTGACATGCTTCTCAATAATGGATACCAGTGTTGTCTTGGCCAGTCTGGAGCTATCAGAATCACTCTTGGCTGTTCCTCCCTGATCTTCAGTAGAACCTTGTACATTAATGGGAGAGGTGGGAAGGCATATACTTTTAGAGCTTTCCAGCTGAAAGAGAGTCCACCCTCCAAGCTTGTGAGTGGTATGTCCTTGAGCAGAATGCCTTCAGTTGATTGTTGAGGGGGGAGGTGAACAGATCTATCTCCGGCATTCCCCAAGCCTTTGCTATGAGCTGGAAGATGTCTGGGTGCAGCATCCATTCGTGTGCATCCATGGTAGTTCTGCTTAAGCTGTCTGCCAGTGTATTCTCTTTTCCTGGCATGAACTGGGACTGTAGTTCGATATTGAGTTTCAGGCATAGTTCCCACAGATTCATAGCCAGCCGGTAGGAGTGTGCGCCTCCCTGCTTGTTTATGTACCACATGACCGTGGTGTTGTCTGTCCTTATTAACAGGTGGCCTTGATGGAGGAAGGGTTTTGAAAGCCTTGATTGCATGCATCACTGCCAGCATTTCCTTTTGGTTTATGTGCATGCGTAGCTGTCCTTGAGACCATAGGCCTTGGATACATTTGTCCTCCATGTGTGCTCCCCATCCTCGGTCTGAAGCGTCCGTGGTGATGGTTTGTTTTGTTTTTTGGTTTGTTGAAAGGCAACCCTCTGTTGGACTGGCAGGCCTGAGCCCACCACAGAAATTCCTTTTGAAGGCAAGGAATGATTGGTATCAAAGTTTCTAAACTGTGGCTGTGTTGAGACCATACACTCCTTAGGTACCATTGTAATTTTCTCATATGCAGCCTGGCCTGTGGTATCAGGATTATGCAGGATGCCATGTAACCCAGGGCCTGCAGGATTTTCCTTGCAGTAAGCTGAGTTTGTCTTGTCAGAATCATGAAGTAATCTGGAAGTTATTTTTGTTTTTCTTCTGTGAGAAAGGCCATTTGGGTGGTTGTATCCAGATCTGCCCCCAAAAAAGTTATCCTTTGGGATGGCACAAGTCTTGACTTTTGGATGTTGACTGTGTATCCCAAGGCCTGTAGCAGGTGGATGGTATAGGCCAAGTCCTTTATCAAAGTTTCCTTGTTGTCCGCTTGTATAAGGCAGTCGTCCAGGTATGGGTAGATTTGAATCCCCTGAAGTCTGCAGTGTGCAATTACTGATGCCAGGCATTTCGTGAATACTCTGGGTGCAGTAGATAAGCCAAAGGGCAATGCTGAGAATTGATAATGCTCTGATCCTGCAAGAAATCTGAGGTGTCTTCTGCAACTTGGTCGAATAGGGACGTGCAGGTATGCCTCCTTGAGATCTAGAGTCACCAGCCAAGACTCCTTGCCCAACATGGGAAGAAGTTGCTGTAGGGTCAGCATCTTGAATTTTGGCACAATGAGGTAAGTATTCAGTGCGGACAGGTCGAGAATAGGCCTCCATTGATTTTCTTTTATTGGTACAAGGAATAGTCTGGAGTAAAATCCTTGGCCTTGTTCTGAAAGTGGTACCTTTTCTATAGCTTTCATTTGAAGCAAGTTGTTGATCTGCCTTAAAGCCTCTGCCCTCTGATTTGGTGGCAGGTTTGGCATTCCGTTTCTTTTGAACCTGTATCCTTTGTCTATTATTTGCAGTGTCCATGTGTCCCTTGTAATATAATGCCAGTGTTTTGAGAATAAAGCCAGCTTTTCTGCCCAAGGGTGCTTCCAGTTGATCCCTGGTAGGTGGAATCAGAATAAAGTCATTGAGCCTGTCCTGGTGTAGTAGTTGTTGTTGCTGCTGTTGCACTACTCCGCTAGTTGGCAGGCTGCCACTGATGGCCTCTGTAGGAGCCCTTCGATTGGCCTCTGCCCCTAGGGCGTCTGTTCCTGCCTCTCTGGGCTCTGTCCGAGTCTGGAAAGGACCAATTCTTAGTAGGCCAGTTTCTGCTGAATCTCGGTGGTTGTACTTGCAGGAAATCCTTAAATGTTTGCACAGATTTTGCCTTTTCTTCAAACTTTTTTAAGACCTCCTGAGCAGAGGAGCCAAATAAATTTTGTTTCTCCATTGGAGCATCCAGGAGTTTAGCTTTAACATGGTCTGGCAAAGATTGTTCCTTCAGCCAGGCATGCCTACGAATAACTGCCCCAGTCATAGCTGACCTAAATGAAGCCTCCAATGCATCATAGCCACATTTTAAGAAATGATTACTAACCTGCTGTGAGTTGTGTACCAAATCCTGTAGGGATTTACGGTCAAGGGGTTCAGGAGAAGAAAGCTTCTTATTCAGTTCATCTAACAAATACTCTTGGTACTGTTATCATATGAAATTGACAATTTAATGCCCTGACGGAAAGAGTTGCAGAAGTATATACCTTCTTTCCCCATCTCTCTAAAGCTCTAGACTCTCTTTCAGAGGGTAGAGGATTTTTGGCAGTGGCGGCCGCAACCCCTTTAGGGCCCTGAGAAATAGTTTCTGGGTCTGCAGAATGGGTTTTAAACAGATGGAAATGAGAATCCGGTACCCTGTAGTATCTATCAGGTTTGGCAGGGGCCGGAGGGAAAGTATCAGGGGCTGTACTGACATCATTGTACACATCATCAATTACATTCAAAACAGGAGGTATAGCTAATGGCCTATGCCGAGGCAAATGTAAAAAGGTCCTTAATCTTTTTCTAGAATCAGAGAATTCCTGACCTTGCCATTGAAAATGCTCTCTCATGGAGTGTAGGGTCTCACCAAAAGAAAACTCTTCAGGAGGTGAGGCCAAAGGGATAGATTCTTCAGCATCAGAATCCTCATAGGGCGAATAAGCCTCCTCCTGGTGGTCTGACAACTTAGATCCATCCGTGGACTCATCTGAAGAGTGTGGGTCAGAGGGGTCAGTCCTGGGCCTTTTGTCTGGTGGAGGGTGAGAGGCTCTGTCTGGGTGAGGTTGTGAACCTCTAATTAAAGAAATAAGGTCCTCTGCAAGGCTGAGGATCTGAGAACTAGAGGAAGGCCTCTGGGAGGTAGTTTTGGGAGGCAAAGCTTTAGAAAGTTTAGCAGCTTTAGCCCTAGAAAAGGCCTTAATGGACATGGAAGCAGGGGGCCTAGCTGCCCCACGTGCAGGAGTAGAAATGTCCAAAGCTATGGTGTCGGACATTTCCTGGACACTGGTTTCGGTAGGTAGCTCGGTAGCCGACTCAGCCGGGGCCTCCCGGGCCGCGGTGGTCGGTTGAATGGATTCGGAAGAAGGAATCTCCGAGGACTCGGTTTCGGCCGAAACCGAGACACTCACGGTAGGCCTAACCGTGGTTTCAGCCGAAACCGCGGGCCGCGAATGTCGGTCCTTGTCCTTCCGTTTTTTCACCAAATGCGAAGTCGGAGTCTCCGACGGCATTTTATATGCAAAAGTGGCCCCAAAAAACTCCTCTGCAAACTCCGACCGACGTCTAAGAGTTCGTCGGTTGAAGGAAGCACAGGCTGAACAGGACGATACGTCGTGGTCTGGGCCTAAGCAAGGAAGGCAGTAGGAATGGAAATCCTTATGAGGTATTTGTTTCCCAGAAGTTAAACAATTATTTAGTTTGTCTGACATCGGCTGAGGCAAGAAAGAGTCCCCAACGGAGTTCTTAGCTTTTTCGAAGTCTTCGGTAGCTGAATTCACTGGATCCGACCGACCGGCACTTGCGAACAGCTTCTGCTTCGGGCACCGCGCGGCAAAACAGACAGTGGAAAATGGCATCGGCTGATGCTTTTATACCCCAGACGCTCTGACGTCGGGGAAAGTGCGACATCAGCCGAGGCCAGACCCAGACTTTGGAATCCGGCCGACCGAAGGGCTGCCTGAGGCAGGACAACCCATATGTTATGACTGCAGATGCATCCTTGAAGGACATCAGTGAAACACGAAGATCATCTCCTGGAAGGCCAGGCTGAGACAGAACAGGGTGGCTTTAATGTTTGGTGGGAGTCTCAAAAATTCTGGAAGGCACAGAAGGTGACACTGGCTTTAATATTATGTCGGGAGTGCATCTGATTCAAGGATCTAGGATCTGAGAAAGAGGCAAGCTGGATTGGAGAGGTGGTTATCGGGGCTAAAACCGTCAGATCTGAGGTGGGTATGGGATCCAGGGCAGGCCAGATACATATCTGATCAGAGACTGCAGGATCCAAAACTTTCTTAGAGTTGGCTGGTGTTTCCTAGGAGGAAGGTGGTGACTTGTGACGTCTCTTCCTCAGCTCAGAGACTGCCTGTGAAGGTTTAGCAGGAGTTTGAACCCCAGCAGGCAATCACCCCTTGAGAATCAGCTTGTTACAGAGATATGAGAGCGCTCTCGGATTAAAAGTACTACAGACAGCACAAGGAATGTCCAGATGGTCATCTCCTACGCAGTATATACACTTCTTGTGGGCATCAGATATGGGGATCTTATGTCCATAAGAAGTGCACTTCTTGAAACCCTTGTGGGCTTCTCAATCTTGTCTGACATGACGTAAAATTAGGCTACTGTACTAAAGAGTATATTATCTAATGTCTTAGCTAACTATAACTAGGAACTGCAAAATGTTTAATTTTAAACTTTTTGCTTCAAACAATTAAATTACTAGACTACAAAATCTCTCTCTAAAAGCATGCTAAGTAAAGTACAGTTGTGTACACTTACCATAAATGTAGATGTTCGAGCATATTCACTGTTGCAGTCATTACATTTGGGTAATCTACTGGCAGGTTGCCCTCAGTCAGCCTGATTAACAAAGTCTTGGGTGCTGCGTCGGTTGCTGTCCCTTCTTCCATGACATCAGGTCGTCAGGGGTACAAAACATGCAGCCGATGCCATTACATCAGTTCTTCTTGCCCCAGATGTCAGGTGCCCCCCAAATGGGGAGCAAAATATATAAGTAAATAAAAACACAAAAATATACCTCCAAACAAAAGCAAATACACCAAAAAGGCTTTTAAAGTATAGTAAAAAAAAGTAGAGGTATAGTACGAGAAAAACAGGGGGCTGGAGGGAGGGTAACCAGGACTACAACAGTGATTACACACTTGAACATCTACATTTATGGTAAGTGTACACAACTATACTATGTTCTTCGTGTTTCACTGTTGCAGTCATTACATTTGGGTAGATTCCCAAAGCTATGGTTGGGAGGATGGATTTATACAGCATTAGGACCGGCTATAAGGCCCTGCAAAACAGCAGTGGCAAAGCCAGTTCTGGATTTAGAGAAAATTGGTAAGTGATAATGCTTGGTGAAAGTATGAACTGAACTCCAGGTAGCAATTTCTAGAATATTCCTGGTAGGAACACCTCTGAGAAAGGCTATAGAAGTAGATGCAGCCCTGGAGGAATGAGATCTGATCCCCTGGAGGATAGGTTTTCCATGGTGCTTATAGCAGAAATTAATACAATGGCTTATCCATTTAGAAATGGTTTGCTTTGAAATAGGATTCCCCTCTGCCCCTGCAGCAAATGCTGCCAGCAGTTGTTCAGATTTTCTTCGAGATTTAGTCTTGTCTACGTAAAATCTAAGTTGTCTCTGTACATCCAATGAATGCAGAATCCGCGCCCCATTGTTCTGTGGATTGGGAAAGAAAGTTGGCAAAAGAATGGACTGATTAAGAGCAACACTGGATACCACCTTGGGCATGAAGGATGGACTGGTCCTGAGTGACCCTCTGTCCGCATGAAAGATGATGAAGGGCTCACTGCCACAAGGGCTTGTAATTCAGAAATCCTTCTAGCTGAAGTGATTGCTAAAAGGAAGGCTGTTTTCCAGGAAATAAATTTTAAGTCTGCAGTAGCAGCTGGCTCGAAAGGAGGTAGAGTGAGTTTCTCCAATACAAAGTTAAGGGCCCAGGCAGGGGTTGGAGCTTTCCTGGGTGGTATCAAGTTTTTAGCCCCTATGAGATACTGCTTGAGCAGACGATGAGAGAAGAGGAGGGAGGTTCTGTGCTGTAATGAGCTGAAATGGCTGAGGCATGGATTTTTATGGAAGAAAAAGACAGGCCCTTGTGAAGCATCTCAGTTAAGTATTGCAAAATCGGAGGTAAATTGGGCGCTGCTGTGCTCATCCCTTGAGATTGATTCCAGGTACAGAATCTTTTCCATTTGTCAGCATAAGATTTTTTAGTACTAGGTCTTCTCGCCTCCAAAATGACACCCATCACAGGTTTGCTGAGGGATGCTATGGGGGAATTTAAATGATTAGCCAAGCTGCAAGTTTCAATGTTTGGAGCTGAGGATGCAGAATTTGGTCCTCCTGCTGAGACAGTAAAGAAGGTGTCTGACGCAGGTGCCATGGGGAAATTTGTGACAAGACAGTGCAGGAGTGGGTACCAGTGTTGGCAAGGCCAGTCTGGAGCAATCAAAATCATTTTTAGTTTGTCCTGTTTGAGTTTTAGTAGAACTTTGGAAAGCAGAGGCAGAGGGGGAAAGGCATAGACTGTTAGGTTTTTCCAGCTGAAGGACAGAGCATCCACTTTCCAGGCTTTTTTGTGAGGAGTTCTTGTGCAAAATTTGTCCAACTGGTAGTTCTGGAGTGAGGCTAAAAGATCTATGTCTGGGCTCCCCCATTTGCGTGTCAACATGTTGAAAATCTGTGGTTCCAGTTTCCATTCGTGTGGGACCATGAAATTTCTGCTTAGTTCGTCTGCCAGAATATTCAGCTTTCCTGTCAGGAATTGAGCTTGTAGTTGTACTTGTTAGCTCAAGGCTGTGTTCCACAATGCCATGGCTAGTCTGCAGAGGGGGTAGGAATGTGTACCCCCCACTTGTTTATGTAACACATAACCGTGGTGTTGTCCGCCTTTACCATTAGTTGTCCTGGATGAAGGTAGTACTTGAAGGCTGTCAGTGCATTCTGTACAGCTAGCATTTCTTTTTGATTGATATGAAGGTGCATTTGATTTGGGCTTCATTTGCCCTGAATGCACTTCCCTGCCATATGAGCCCCCCATGCATGGTCTGATGCATCTGTAGTTAGGGTTTGGGCAGCAGAGAGTGGTGTGAATGGCAGTCCCTCGTTTTGGTGGCAGGCCTCTGCCCACCATAGGAACTCTAGGCGCAGGCAGGGTATGATAGGAATCATTGTTTCTAGGCTGTGACAATGTTGACTCCATAAACTTTTTAAGTACCACTGAAGTTTCCTCGTTTGCAGTCTTGCATATGGAATTAGAAGAATGCAGGAGGCCATGAATCCCAAGGCTGGCAGTATTTGTCTTGCAGATAGCAGGGTTTTTGTGGCCACCTGTTTGAAGTAAGTCACCAAATGAATTTGCTTTTCTGGCATAAGGAAAGCCATCTGGGCAGTTGTACTCACGCTTGCACCCAGGAATGTAATTTTTTGAGAGGGTACCAGTTGTGATTTCTTTTCGTTTATGGTGTACCCTAGACAAGTTAGAACCCTTTTTACAAACGCCAGATGTTTTAGAAGAATGACCTGGTTTTCTGCCTGAATTAGACAATCGTCCAGGTATGGATATATTTGAATATTTCTTTGCCTGCAATATGTAATTACTGGAGCCAGGCACTTTGTAAATACCCTGAGCACAGTAGACAAGCCAAAGGGAAGTGCAGAGAACTGATAATGCAAGTAGCCTGCTTTGAAGCGTAGGTATCTTCTGTAAGATTCCCTGATTGGGATATGCAGGTAAGCCTCTTTTAAATCTAGAGTTGCCAACCAGGCATCCTTGCCTAGCATAGGAAGTAACTGGTGAAGAGTCAGCATCTTGAATTTTGGAATGTCCAGAAAGGTATTTAGAGTAGACAGGTCCAGAATTGGACGCCATGATTTGTCTTTTCTGGGTACCAGGAAAAGTCTGGAATAAAAACCTTGTCCCTTTTCCTCTTCTGGTACTAGTTGAATTGCCCCCATGCTTAGGAGGGAAAGTACTTGTTTCTGAGCCTCTACCCACTGATTTGGGGGCAGGTCTGGTCACCCGTTTGGAGTTGGCAACATGTGGAAATGAAATTTGTATCCCTGGGACACTATATTTAAAACCCATTTGTCCTGGGTTATAAGTTGCCAGTTTTTTTGCATGAAGAGCCACTTTTCCCCCCAAAGGGGCAGCTAAGAGGTAAGTGCTTGGTAATTTTAAAGGAAAGTCATTGAGACTGTTTACCATAGGGTGGTGTCTTGGTATTTCCAGATTTGGAAGCGGAGGCACCCTATTGCTTAGTTCTGAAAGTCCCTTGGGACTGAAACCTGGTGCTTTTGGAATGTCTGGGTTTGGCTTGAGTGGCTCTGGAAGGAGCTGGAAAGGACCAGTTCTTAGTAGGCCAGTGCCTACTAAATCTTGGAGGTTGTATTTGTAAGAAAATTTTCACAGTTTGCACAAATTTAGCTTTATCTTCCATCTTTTTTAGAACTTCTTCAGCCTTATTGCCAAACAGACTGTCCTGCTGCAAAGGAGCATCCAACAGTTTTGCTTTAACATGATCAGGCAGAGAGTGCTCCTTAAGTCAAGCATGCCTTCCAAGCACAGACCCAGTAACAGCAGCCCTGCAAGAGGCCTCCAAAGAATCAAAACCACATTGCAAAGTATGTTTTCCAACTTGTTCAGCTGAATGCAATACATCCTGTAAATCCTTATTTTCCACAGTGTCAGAAATCAACATCATTTTCTGTTTAAGCAGTCCCATGATATGCTGTTGATATTTTAGCATATGGAATTGACAGTTTAAAGCTCTGATTGCCAAGGTTGCAGAAGTATAAACCTTTTTACCCCATCTATCCAGCGCCCCGGAGTCTATCAGAAGGGGTAGGATTTTTAGCAGTAGAAGCTTTAAATGCCCTTGGGCCCCTGAGAAATGGTTTCAGGGTCCACAACAGGATTTTTGAAAAATAATTTTTGGGACTCCGGAACCCTGTAGTATCTGGTTTACAAGGGGCCAGAGGCAGGGAATCAGAGGCCATACTGGATTCTGAAAACATCAACAACAATGTTTAGTATAGGAGGTATAGTCAAAGGCCTACGCTGAGGAAGAAAAAGGAAATCCCTAAGCCTCTTTGGATTAAGAAAAATCCTGACTTTCCCAGTGGAAATCCTCCCTTAATGTATTTAAAGTTTCCCCAAAAGAAAAAAACCTCAGGGGGGAGAAGCAGTGGGAATGGAATGCTCTGCATCAGAGTCCTCATAAGTAGGTATGGACAAATCCAGCTCATTAGAAGAGTCAGAAGAAACAGTCCTGTTCAGATGATTCATAGCCTCTTAGAAGGGGGGGGGGGTTGACTACCCCTGATTAGAGTAATTAAATGTTCAGCCATTTTGATCATTTGTTTTTTTAGGCATGGGGCCTGAACATGTGGCCTGGGAGTTGTTTTTTTAGACAGAGATCGAGATTTAGGCCTTAGTATTGAAGGTGGAGTCGGTTTAATATGCAAGTCTGTAGGCCTGAATACACCCTCAGAAGTCAGTGCCTGCACAGCGGATCCGGACCCATCCAAGGTAGAGACATACGTGGGTTCCATAGGTGAAGCATCTCGCAGCATACCGGACTCCGAATGGGTCTCAGTAGAGGCCTGCGAACCAGAAGTAGCGGGTATCAAGAGCTGCGAAAACGCCTCATTGAGTACCAGCGAAATGGTGTCTGGCTTAGGAGAAAGTTTCGGACCTCAACGGCCTGTCTTTTCTTTGTGTTTTTTCAGTATTCCGGTAGTCAGATGGCTAACCAACGTAATTTCTGGATAATTAAACCGAGAACTGAAATATTTAGAAGCAAAAATGTACCGATGACTGACAGTGCGCTGCTTAAATAAAGCACAAAACAAACAGCAAGGTACATGGTGGTCAGGGCCTAGGCAAGGAATACAGTACAAATGAAAATGCTTACGAGTTATTTGCTTCCCACAAGTAATACAATTATTAACTTTTACTGACATTGGTAAGGAGCAAGAAAAAGTTTCCCCAACGGGTACTTAGCTTTTAGTTGAAGACTTCGGTTCTGAAACACGAAAATGAAAATTTCAGGAGTCGGCCGACCAGCACTTGCGAACTGTTTCTGCTTCGGGCACTGCGTGGCAAGAAAGACTGATGTAATGGCGTCGGCTGCATGTTTTATACCCCTGATGACCTGACGTCATGGAAGATGGGACAGCAACCGACGCAGGACCCAAGACTTCGTTAATCAGGCTGACTGGGGGCAACCTGCCAGCAGATTACCCAAATGTAATGACTGCAACAGTGAAACACGAAGAACATCTGCACACTACACATATAGATAAGTCGGTAAAAACATATCACCTAAATGCAATCCACACAAAGAATGATATAACAGGAAAAACTAAGTCCCTAAAGTCTAAGGGAGGAGCAGAAAAACTACTTACATCTATAACTAAACTAACTATAGGAAAAAAGTTCACCAAAGGTGAAAAAACACTTATCGTTCAGACAAACTGGAGAGGCTGGATCTTCCATTTTGCTACTATGGCGACAAATGACATCTGAAGAGTTGGGGATGGGCTAGGGCATTATGGGTAAAGGGAGAAGCATGAGGCTTGGACCTGAAGCAGAAAATTGGCAGTGTCGGACCACAGGATCGGATCCTAGATTCATAGGTGTGGAAGAATGAAAAGGTCATCATCAGTTCAATGCAGTTAAACATTACTTTCATACCTGGTATGAGGAAGTCTATCCTCAAAAACAAGACAGAGTCCTCAAGCTCATAAGTGGTCACATTCAAGCAAGAGCAACCATAATAATATTAAAATGACGCCCAGGCTTGTACTCTACTGTACTGTCTTGCAAAAGTATGACATGATGTCCATGTAGCTGTTGTAAAATCATTCATCTAAGGATACATCTTTGGGAAATGCTTGAGATGCCGCCATGAATTGTGTGAGCTCTAAGCACAGAAGCCAAATATTTACTATACTTCTCATAGCAAAACTTGATGGAAATAAAAGGGACGAAAAGCTTGAGTCTTTCCTGAGTGGTTAGATTCTGTCTAGGTAAAACCTGTACTGTCTCCTCCTGTATTAGACTAATTAGGAAAGAACAAAGGGAAATGAGTGATTAAGGTTTGTCACAGTGGATACTTTGGGATTAAAGGACAAGTTAATTTGAAATGGCAAGCTATGTTTGTGGAATCTTAAGTACAAAAGAATGACACAACAAGCTTTGCAAATTAACAGCCACTGGAAACAGTTTTCCATGCTACAAACTTCAACTCTGCCACAGCGGCTGGTTCAAAAACAGGAAGTTTCAATTTAAACAAATCCCATTGGGGTACAGGATTCTTGACTGGAACTCAAATAAGAAAGGTACTTCTAAGAAATACTTACAAATCTTGGAAGGATTCTACTGATAATGAATCACATCTTAATGAAAACTGAAAATAACAGCAAGATGCACTTAAAGCAACATCTTACTCCTACCTTAAAGATTTTGAGGACGGTAATAAAGAACTGCTGGAACTGAAGCTGAAATTGAATCCAAACCTTTCGAAGTAGGTTTATTTTTGTACGGTTTCTTAGTACTAGTCCTCTGAGTAGCAGCAAATATCTGGACTACTCTGACTGGGTGTGAAAAGTCCTAAGTTCTTGGAAATGGATTAACTGCCAAGTTAGACATATGAACTGAAGGTTCATGTAAGGTTTGCTGGATAGTTAGGTCAAGAGTTATTTTCTTGCTGTACTCTTTTCGAAGAATAGAATATCTGGTAAGGGGAAAAGAGGAGGCTGGGGTGAGGTGAAAAAAGGAATCGTATAACCTCGGGATACTACTTGTTCTTAGCCACTCGCCATGTATTATGGCCAGCCACGTATTCAAGTGTCTTTTTGACTGAAAAGGTGCTGAATGGCTAAAGGAAGAGAAAAAAATGTTCCCTGTTGAGGAAGATGATGTGGTTTAGACAAGCACTGATGGCATCAAATGAAGGACAGTCTGTAAATTTGTCTGCAACACTAAGAAATCATCAGAAGTCTGTAAATTTGTCTGTAACACTAAGAAATCATCAGAACTATGAATATACTGCTTGTAGAAGCCATTTTAAAACTTAAGTGCTGAAGACACACCTCTCTTGTAAACATGTAGTGTTACAGATGAAAACGCTAAACTGTGGATGTTTTTAACTGACTTTTGGTGTTAACCATATTATTCAGCAAGTTTTGAGTTCAGTGGCTGACTTCCTGGTTGCTTTGCTGTTAGCAAATATGAAATGTTTAAGAGATATCCAAAGTGGAATGTAACTGCATTTATTACTATGGAAAAGTAATGCATTTCAATTATGCCTTCTCAACTCAGCAAATGTCCATAATATTGCAGAGTCTGTGGTTTAGAGGCTGCTGTAACGTCAAGGGAAATCCTGTATATGAACTTATAAACACAGAGACTGTTCATCCTATTTGGTTATCAGGTACTGCTGGAAGAAACCCTTGGGGCAGAACTACTGTACGGAAGAACTTTGAACATTCCACTCTGGTCTAAAAGGGCAGAAACAATAACTGTCACATACCTATATTAGTTTAAATGTTTGATTTTTTTTCTTACGATCTTCTACCATTTTAAATCGGAGTTGCTGGCTACTGAGACTTGTCTGCATATATCAACTGGACACGAGCTGATTTAAGAATACTTTTCTCTGCACTTATTTAAGATTTGAGTCAGTAAATATTGTGTCTCTGATTCAGTAAATACTGTGTCTCTGTCTCTCTGCAGTTAAGTTGCCTGAAGTGTGAAAAAGCGTCGCCATCTGGGCTCATTGAAAGTTGTTAGACTGCTTTGAAATTCCTTTGTTCGTGTTAGTTAGCTTGGGGGTTTCTGCTAGCATTAAAATCTGTGTTGGTTACATTTCTAGTAATCATTTTAAATTGGAGTTGCTGGCTACTGAGACTTGTCAGCATATATCAACTGGACACAAGCCGATTTAAGTATACTTTTCTCTGCACTTATTTAAGATTTGAGTCAGTAAATATTGTGTGCCTTTGATTCAGTAAATATTGTGTCTCTGTCTCTCTGCAATTAGTTCCCCACCCCCTGTTTCCTGTTGTGGTGTTAATCTTGGTGGCTTTGGAATTGCCCGCCCCTGCTCTAAATCTATTTTTGCACACTCCTCCTGGACCCATCTCATTTGCTCACACAACTGAGTACAGTGAGATCATATTTTGATTTTGGATACTCCTACCAGTCCCATCACCTCTGCGGTGTACAGAGAGGGCACTTGGGAAGGACAATACCCTACAGTATCTTAATCTGCTCTGTTCCCTCAGTCTCAAAAAAAAAAAATTTGCACTTCATCTGCCTTGCTGCATTTGTGTTTCTTCCTACTTTATTACCTTATTTTGCTTTTGCCTATTCTTAAAAGTACTCAATTGAATTTATTCGGCTGCCTTTATTACTGCTTACTAGTAGCCTGATTAAATTGTAACTGTTATTCTAAGGCCCTTGGTTTAAGCACTTGGGCTTCAAACCAGTTGTTTTATATTAAGAAGGTTTGTGGTCTGCACTGTTGTGGCAGGACAGGTAGCGTACATCCTTCTAAGTTGGGAACTGCTGATTGAAGGCTCAGTGTCTTGTTATTCTAAAAGTGTATTTGTTCTGGGTTAAGCACTTGGACTTCAGGCCAGTTATTTTACATTAAGAAGGTTTGTAGGTCTGCACTGTTGTGGGAGGAGAGGCTAGATTCTGCCCTTCTTAGCTGGGAATTTCTGGTTAAAGGCTTATTGCACATGCTTACGTGAACTGTTTCTTTCTGAAATCAGTACGCCTTGTTTGCTGTAGCATAGACTAAATTCAGGCCGGTTGGATTTAGCTTTGTTTGTATAACTTGTGCACTGATCCAGGCCATCTTTTTTGGAGAAGGTTTCTGTGTACCCTAGTGGCAGGACTGTGCAGTTAGAACTTGTCTGATTGAAGACTGCTGGAACAGGGCTCAGTTTTAAGCTTTTTAACTGGTTAATTGGGTCAAGTGTTGTTTTGATTGTATCTGCTCTATTTTCTGGAAAAAAAAAAAAAAAAAAATATATATATATATATATATATATATATATATATATACACACTTGTTTCCCACCTTTCTGAACTAGTATAGTCCAGTTTTCAGGTTATTGCTGAATTGAATCCAGGGCTGTGTTACAAGTTTCTGTGTTGCCCATACCTTACTTGGATAGAAGGAAGTTTCTATGTTCACCTGTGAGAGAGGGGAGCTTTGAGCAGTCTATCTGTCCCTGGAGGAGTGGTTTTAGCCCAGAAGTTAGCAGTTTATTGGCTATTTTGGGCTAATTTCTCTCTCTTTCACTTCCCTACTATTAAAAACCACATTTGCACAGTTTTTATGCTTGTATTCCGCTCAGTAAGTGCCTTCCAAGTGTTCCGCAGAGTCTACAGCAGCAGAGAGACAAAAGAGTGACTTTGGAGTGATTATCACTTTTCTGCTGTTCTTGCTATCTTAACTAATTTTGCCTAAAACGCCAGTTTTTTTTTTAGCGAAACTGTGATTTTAAAAGTTTGTTATTGCTACATATTGTACTTATTTGCTGCCTGCACTTGAATTAAGTAATTTATGTGTTCAATCTGTTAAACTGTTGTAGGCTACACACTAAAGTGCGATAGCCTTTTCTGTGCATTTAAAGTGTTGTTTTGATTGTATCTACTCTATTTTCTGAAAAAATATATATATATACTTGTTACCCGCCTTTGTGAACTAGTACAGTCCAGTTTTCAGGCTATTGCTGAATCCAGGGCTGACTTACAAGTTTGTGTTGCCCATACCTTACTTGGATAGAAGGCAGTTTTCTCTGTTCACCTGTGAGAGAGGGGAGCTTTGAGCATCCTATCTTGTCCCTGGAGGAATGGTTTCAGCCCAGAAGTAAGTAGTTTATCAGCCATTTCGGGCTAATTTCTATCTTTCACTTCCCTGCTATAAAAACCACATTTGTGCGTTTTTTGCACCGGGCAGCACCATTTAGCTAGAGTTAAACTATTCTCGGCTCCACAAAGTCTACTCTTCAATTTTTCCCTTGGAACTAGACAAATCTTCAACTTTAGCACTCAAACCATTAATTTCACAGTCAAGCACTTGCTTAAAACACATAGCAAGCACTAATTAACCCTAGCACTATACCCCCTATACTGTCCAGAAGGACAAGTTTCTCTATTCGTCCCCACCAGCCAATCAGAAAAACAGCTTACTCTACCTGTTCAGGAATGTCCAAAGGGCAGTTTCTGGTGTACTCCAGTCCAACTGGTGAATCTGGACATTTTGAGGCAATGTTACAACTGCCTTATGTACACAGACAACCCTCTCCTCCTACCACCAAACACTAATATATGCAAGAGATGCAATTATACAGCCAAACTGGAGGCAAAGTTCTCTCAACCCAAGACTGGAACTGACAATCAAGAGGAGAAGGGCAATACTTGCAACACACCACTAGTCTCACATAGACCTAATAAACTAACACCGGCAAATAACATACATGAAAACATACTCAAGAGGCTCTAAAGAAAAATCTGCAACAGAGACCTCCAAAGCAGACTTCCAAGCAACCTACACACCCCATCACCAGCCATGAAACACAACTTCACATAATCAGTGTGCCACGCAATCACAGCTCTTAATGCAAAATAACATACCCAACACACTAGTAACAGGCGACTCTATAGTCAGGCACACTGATGTTCCACTAACTAGGCTGGACAAGGAGAAGGTTACAGTTAGCTGCCTGTCGGGTGCCAGGATCCGCCACATAACACAAGCACTCAGGTCACTCCAGAACAAGTACAAATACAACTCTATCATTTATCCATGTTGGTGTGAAATACCCGAGACGTACCTCCATGGACTACATGAAGAGACATGGAAGAGCTCTCTGATCACGTAGCCCAGGCCGGTATGACCCTAACCTGAGTAGCATCCTGCCCTCACCAAGAATGATGCCACAGTATAAAGAAAAAATGATCACTTTCAACAATTGGCTAAGTTTCTGGTGTCATTCAAAGGGGATCCAGTATCTGTCCACCTAGGATGACATGCTCGACAAGCCACGTTGCTTCGCAAGAGATGGCTTGCACCTGTCACCCTTAGGCTTTCGAATACTGGCCAAGGCTCTTGCCGCCCCCATAGTGCTTTTTTTAGGCAAGACTCAAAAGACAAATCCACCACCATAAACAGCACAAGTAACCAAAAACTGAGGGTAATGCTACTCAACGCCAGAAGTCTAAACCTCAAAATGCATGCACTTGAGGCACTCCTCAGTATGGAGAACATCGACATCTGTGCAGTAACAGAAACCTGGTTTAAGGCTCCTGAGAGCACCCCAGCACTACTAGGCTATAACTCATACCATACCCTTCGGCCAACAGAACCAGGACCGAAACACAAAAGGTGGGGGTGTATCCATATTCATCAAGGTTACCCACACCTCCAGGTTAGTGGCACAGCACAATGCATCTGAGATCATCCATGTGCAACTAACAATGGGCAAAACTCCAATCCAAATTGTAGCTTGCTACAGATCACCCATCATGGCCCAGGACCCCCATTCCGCACTTCTGGAGACACTGGGAAATATGAAGGTCCTACCAAACACCTTAATACCGGGTGATTTCAATTACCCAAACATAAACTGGGAGAACTACTTAAGTACTAACTCCCTTGCCCAACGCTTCCTAGAATTTATAAACTCAAACGCCCTGGATCAACTGGTCAACAACCCCACCAGGGGGAACATATTGGACCTGGTCATCACCAACATGGGCGACCGGTGTTCCACACTGGAGGTCAACCCCTTGCTGGTTAGATCAGACCATAGACTAATCACTCTGGATGTCCACATTCCACCCCCACCCCCAAATCAAGGAAACCACCATGAAAAACTTTACAAAAGCAAACTTCACGTTACTTAAGACCGAGGTGGAAAGTTTCACAGCCCCAATGCTAAAGGACAATGCTGTCCAAGCTGCTGAAACCTTTACAAAGGCACTCTATGAGCATCTGCAGGAACGCATGGATCGTGCTATCCCAAGTAAAACCAAGACTCACTCCTCCAGTCTGGTGGTCCCCTGCCATAAACAAGCAATACAACAGAAGGAGGAAACTAGTACAGAAAAGAGTAAAATTCCAAGAAGGAAAGACATCCCTGTTCAGTATCGGCAAGAAACTACGATCCCTCATTAAATCATCCAAGGCTAGTTTTGAAAGAAAAACTGCCAATGACTCCAAAGATAACCACAAAGCGTTCTTTAGCTATGTCAAGAACCTAAGTGGAAACTCTCAGATCTGCTCTGAGTTAGTGCAGAATGGCACAAAATACAGTGAACCGAGTGATATTGCAAACATTCTGGCAGACAGGTTTAGTGCAACCGTCACCCCCCCTCTCACCCCCTAAAGGGCCCATAAACATACCAATCACCGACACACAGGTTAAAACAGCCCTATCCAAAGCCAAAAACACAGCTTCAATGGGACTGGACGGGGTCCCAGGCTGTGTCTTACAAGAGCTCCAAAATGAACTAACCCCTCACCTAAACACACTGTTCAAACTCAGCCTCTCTACAGGCTATGTACCCACAGAGTGGCGCACAGCAACAGTTATCCCGCTCCACAAAGGTGGAGCCACAACGGACTCTGGGAACTATCGCCCTATAAGCCTGACTAGCCTGGTCTGCAAGGCTATGGAACGCATCATCATGGAACTCATTAAAGTACAGTTTTGTACCTACCATAAATGTAGATGTCCGATAGACATTCAACTGCAGTCATAACATGTGGGTTGTCCTGCCCCAGGCAGCCCCCGGTCGGCCGGATTCCAAAGTCTGGGTCCGACGTCGGCTGATGTCGCATTTCTCTCCGACGTCAGAGCGGCTGGAGTACATAAGCATCAGCCGACGCCATCTTCTTCAGTGTTTCTTGCCCCAGATGCCAGGTGCCCTCCAAGGAAGGCTGTAATCAAATTGGAAGACAAAAACAGGATTCCAGAGAAATAAATGAACAATAAAACAAATACACCATAACAGAAATCCCCAGCTAAGAGAAACAGGGATAGGAGAGGGTCCTAGGCATAGAGGGGTATGGAGGGAGGGAAAATCCGACTGCAGTTGCATGTCTATCGGACATCTACATTTATGGTAGGTACAAAACTGTACTACGTCCTTCAAGAATGCAACTGCAGTCATAACATGTGGGTAGAATACCATAGCTTAGCTGGGGGAGGGGGTATGCTCTAGGAAAAAGATGGTGTTGCAATCAAACCCTGCAGGACTGCCGAAGCAAAGCCTGCTGTGGATCTGGAGTATAGAGGGAGATTGTAGTGTTTGGAGAATGTATGCACGGAGCTCCATGTAGCAGCTTCTAGAATGTCCTTAGTAGGCACCCCTCTTAAGAATGCTGTAGAGGTGGCTGTAGCTCTTGTGGAATGTGGTCTGACATTGGCTGGAACAGTCTTTCCATGAAAGGAATAACAAAATCTGATGCAATGTCCAATCCATTTTGAAATTGTCTGTTTTGAAATTGCTTTTCCTTGGACTGCAGGGGCGTAAGCTACAAAAAGTTGTTCAGACTTCCTACTGGCCTTGGTTCTGTCCAGGTAGTATCGAAGTTGTCTGTGAATGTCCAAGGTATGTAACGGTCTTTGCCCCTTATTCTCAGGATTGGGGAAAAAAGCAGGCAAATGAATAGCTTGATTCGAAGAAACCCTAGATACCACCTTTGGCATAAAAGTAGGGTTGGTCCTTAATGAAACCCTGTCTCTGTGAAAAATTATGAACGGTGGTATTGCCATTAGGGCCTGTAGTTCCGAAACCCTTCTTGCTGAGGTAATTGCCAACAGGAAAGCTGTCTTCCATGAGAGAAATTGCAAGTCAGCTGAAGCTGCTGGCTCAAAAGGAGGTAGAGTCAGTTTTTCTAGGATAAAATTGAGGTCCCAGGCTGGCACTGGGGCCTTTCTTGGTGGCTTGATGTTCTTGATTCCCCTGAGGAATTGCCTTAGCAAAGAGTGTGAAAAGACAGGAGGATCAGTATTATATCTAGCTGAAATAGCTGATGCATGTATCTTTATGGAAGACTATGAGAGGCCGTTCTTTAGCATATCCGCCAAATATTCCAAGATGAGTGGGATGTTCAACAATGATGCATCATGCCCCTTGCTGGTATTCCAATTGCTGAATCTCTTCCATTTTGCTAAGTAAACCTTTCTGGTGGATGGTCTTCGAGCCTCTGTTAGTATCCGCTGAACTTCCTTGGAGAGAGATAGGTTGAGGTTATTTATGGGATCTCCCAGGCTGTTAGCTGCAGTGTCTGAAAGTTTGGATGCACTGTTTTGAGATTGTGTTGAGTCAAAAGTAGAGGCCATTGAGGAAGGGCCCACCTCCTGGTGTGACATATGCTCCTTAGTAGTGGGTACCAGTGTTGTCTTGGCCAGTCCGGAGCTATTATGATTCCCTTGGGTCTCTCTGCTTTGATCTTTAGTAGTACTGAGGTCATCAGTGGCAGAGGTGGGAATGCATAGATTGTTAGGAAGTTCCAGTTGAATGAGAGAG
Source organism: Protopterus annectens (assembly GCF_019279795.1). Classification (NCBI taxonomy): domain Eukaryota; kingdom Metazoa; phylum Chordata; order Ceratodontiformes; family Protopteridae; genus Protopterus; species Protopterus annectens. Next base: position 636,897,814 of record NC_056728.1, on the reverse strand, counting down.
CATCTATTTTCCAAGCTTTTGGATGGTATGTCCTTGTGCAAAATTTTTGTAGATGATGGTTGAGGTGAGAGGCAAATAGGTCTACTTCTGGCCTGCCCCATGTTGAAGTGAGTTGTGTGAAGATCTTCGGATGTAACCTCCACTCGTGTGGATCTGTGAAATTCCTGCTTAGGCTGTCCGCCAGCACATTGTCTTTGCCTGGAACAAACTGGGATTGTAACTGGATGTTTAGGCTCAGTGATTTTTCCCAAAGATGCATTGTCAGTCTGCAAAGGGGGTAAGAGTGGGTGCCCCCTTGCTTGTTTATATACCACATCACAGTGGTGTTGTCTGTCCGTATCAGTAAATGGCCTTGTTGAAGTTGGTGTTGAAAGGCCTCGATGGCATGCATTACTGCCAGCATTTCCTTTTGATTTATATGCAGATGTGCTTCCTTTTGAGACCATTGTCCCTGTATACACCTGCCTTCCATGTGCGCCCCCCATCCAAGGTCTGAGGCGTCTGTGATCATGGTCTGTGTTATCTGTAGTTTTTTGAATGACATACCTGTGTTGGCCTGGCTCACCGAAGCCCACCATAGGAATTCCTTTTGTAGGCATGGAATGAGCGGTATGGTTGTCTCCAAGTCGTTGCTGTGCTGAGACCAAATGCTTTTTAGGTACCATTGAAGCTTTCTCATGTGTAGTCTTGCTAATGGAACCAGGAGAATGCAGGATGCCATGTAACCCAGGGCCTGTAGGAATCTCCTTGCAGTCATCTGGGTGAGTTTTGCTAAACCTTTGAAGTAATGAGTTAACTTCTCTTGCTTGTCTTCTGTCAGGTAAGCCATTTGAGAGGCTGTGTCTAATTTGGCTCCTAAGAAGATTATTTGCTGGGATGGCTGCAGTCTTGACTTTTGAAAGTTGACTGTGTATCCCAGAGCTTGAAGTAATCGTATGACATAGTCCAAGTTTTTTGTCAACATCAATTTGTCGTCCGCTTGTATGAGGCAGTCGTCCAGGTACGGGTAGATTTGTATCCCTTGGAGCCTGCAATGAGCAATTACTGAAGCCAGGCATTTTGTGAATACTCTGGGTGCAGTAGATAAGCCAAATGGCAATGCTGAGAATTGATAATGCTCTGGCCCTGCAAGAAATCTGAGGTATCTTCTGCAGCTGTGTCTGATAGGGACACGCAGGTATGCCTCCTTGAGGTCCAGAGTAATCAGCCAAGACCCCTTGCCCAGCATGGGAAGGAGTTGCTGTAAAGTCAGCATTTTGAACTTTGGTACTATGAGGAAAGTGTTTAATGCGGACAAATCCAGTATTGGTCCCCATTGAGATTCTTTTCTTGGAACAAGGAACAGTCTTGAGTAAAACCCCTGGCCTTGTTCTTGTTGTGGAACTCTTTCTATTGCTTTCATTCGAGTCAGCAGAGAAATTTGCTTGACAGCCTCTGCCCTCTGGTTTTGTGTTAGGTTTGGCATGCCTTGTTTTCTTGGCAAGGTATGAAAATGGAACCTGTAGCCTCGGTCTATAATGTCCAAAATCCATTTGTCCTTTGTCAGTCTGTGCCAATTTTCTGCAAACAGAGATAATTTCCCGCCCAAGGGAGCTTCTATTTGTTCCCTGGTAGGCGGAAGTAGAGGAAAGTCATTGAGATTGTGGCTGTGGGGCAGGTGAAACCCCTGCGTCACTTCTTTGGTTTCCTGGCTGCCATTGTCGTCCCCTGTAAGGGCCTCTGTATTGGCCTCTTCCTCGCCACGCCTGTTTTACCCCTTTGAAACTTTTCTGGATTAGGAAAGGACCAGTTTTTTGAAGGCCAATTCCTACTGAATCTGGGGGGTTGAACCTGGAGGAAATCTTTCACCGTCTGAACTGATTTTGCTTTTTCCTCGATGGTCTTTAACACATCCTTAGCATTAGCACCAAAAAGCTTGTTCTTTTCCAAAGGTGCATCCAGAAGTTTTGCCTTTACATGATCTGGCAGAGGTTGATCTTTTAACCATGCATGTCTACGAATGACTGCCCCTGTCATAGCAGCCCTACATGAAGCTTCCAGTGCATCATATCCACACTGCAGGAAGTGATTGCTTACTTGCTGAGTGTTATGTACTGCTTCCTGCAAAGCCTTCCTGTCTAAAGGATCAGGAGTGGCCAATGTTTTTTTGTAAATCTTCTAACAGGAAATCCTGATATTGTAACATATGAAAAAGGCAATTCAAAGCTCTCATAGATAAGGTAGTGGAAGTGTAAACCTTTTTGCCCCATCTCTCTAATGACCTAGCTTCCCTGTTGGAGGGCAATGGATTTTTAGAGGTGGAAGCTGAAACTCCTTTAGGCCCCTGAGAAATAGTTTCCAAATCAGCAGTATGGGCCCTGAATAAATGGGAATGAGTTTCTGGGACCCTGTAATACCTGTCTGGCTTGGCTGGAGCAGGAGGAAGAGAGTCGGGGTAACACTAGAGTCAGAATATAAATCATCCAAAACATCAAGTACAGGAGGAATAGCTAAGGGCCTGTGCTGGGGCTTCTTAAGGAAAGTCCGAAGGCTTTTTCTGGAATCAGAATATTCCTGGCCTTGCCACTTAAAATGTTCCCTCATGGTATGCAGAACTTCCCCAAAAGAAATATCCTAAGGCGGGGAGGCCGAGGGGATGGAATCCTCTGCATCCGAGTCCTCATAGGTCTGGAAGAGCTCTTCCTGGCTACCAGAGTGGACAGAGCCCTCAGAGTCTTCATCTGACGGAATAGGGTCAGAGGGTTCAACCCTGGGCCTTTTATCAGAAGGAGGCTGGGATCCTCTCTCAGGATGGGCCTGTGAACCTCTAATCATAGAAATTAAATCAGCAGCCATAGACATAATTTGTGTCTCTGGAGTAGGCTGAGGGAGGGTTTTAGTAGTAAGATGCTTTGTTTTGCTGGCTGCCTTAGCCCTGGTGTAGGCCTTAATAGACATGGCCATAGGAGGCCTGGCAGCTCCACGTGCAGGAGTGACCTTGTCTACAGCAATGGTCTCGGGCATTTCCTCGGTTTCGGTATCCGGAGGGAAATCAATAACTGGTGTCGGAGTGATATCCGGAATCGGAGTCGTCGGTAATGCGGTGTCTTCGGTTCAGAGCAGTGGAGAGACCATCTCAGAGGGAACCGGAGCACCCGCGGTAGGTTTTGGCGTGGAGCCGGTGGTAGACGCGGGCCGAGGATGTCGGTCCCGGTCTTTTCATTTCTTGGGAGTTTGTGATGTCGGAAGATCCGACGGCATAGTGTAAGCGAATTTATCGCCGAAAAAATCTTCAGCGAACTCCGCCCGGCGCCTGAGAGTGCGCTTGTTGAAGTGAGCACAGGCTACACAGGCCGTCGTGGTCTGGGCCAAGGCAAGGAAGACAGTAAGAGTGGAAATCCTTTTGAGGTATTTGTTTACCACAAGAAAGACAATTGTTAACTTTTTCAGTAATTTCTGACATCGGCTGAGGCAAGAAAAGGTCCCCAACGGGGTACTTAGCTTTTTTGATGACTTCGGAATCGAAGAATACAGGAGCTGACCGACCAGCACTTGCGAACTGCTTCTGCTTCAGGCACCGCGCGGCAAGAAAGACTGAAGAAGATGGCGTCGGCTGATGCTTATGTACTCCAGCCACTCTGACGTCGGAGAGAAATGCGACATCAGCCGACGTTGGACCCAGACTTTGGAATCCGGCCAACCGAGGGCTGCCTGGGGCAGGACAACCCACATGTTGTGACTGCAGTTGCATTCTTGAAGGACATCAGAGAAATTGGGAACCTCCAAACCTTGGACCCTACCCAGTTTGGTTTTAAGGGCAGATCATCCCTCCTAAACCTGGTGGACTTCTTTGAGACGGTTACCAAGGTATTAGACGAGTGACAGGAGGTCCATACAGCCTACGTAGACCTTGCAAAGGCTTTCGACACTATACCCCATTCTAGTATTATAGACAAGCTCACCAGCTTGAACATAAACCCCTATGTCACGAGATGGGTTGCCAACTGGCTCATGGATAGAACCCACCTGGTGAGAGTTGCAGGCTCTACGTCAGACTAAACCGGTTACAAGTGGCACCCCCCAGGGCTCAGTCCTAAGATCCCTCAAGTTCGGTATATACTTCTCAGAGATACAGGCAACCATTGGAGGACTATGGCTGACCAAGTTAGCAGACGACTGCAAACTAGAGGCCATAAGTGATTCTCCGGCTGATTCAGACACCCTCCAGATGGGTTTCACTGAGACGGATACCTGGTGTGAAAATCATGGCCTCAAGCTAAATGCCAAAAAGTGCATAGTCATCCCCTTTGCAAAAACAAAGTACCTGCGAACTACCACATAGGTTGTAGTCCCCTAAATACAGAAAATGTAATAAGGGATCTGGGGACCCAAGTAGATAGTAATCTCTCCTTTGATAATCATATTGCCAAGGTGGTTAGAAAATCCTTCTATGTGCCTCACCTAATCACAAAAGGGTTTGCATCTAGAACAAAAGAGGTTATTGCGCCTCTCTCCTCATCACTCATTAGACCCATCACAGAATACAACACCCCATTTGGGATGTACCTTACAAGACACATGCAACAGCTGGAAAGGCCACAAAAGTACCTCACACCAAGAGGATTACTGGCCTCAAACAGATGCCTTATGCAGCCCGACTCAAGAAACTCCAGCTGTACTTGGTTGCATACCACTTACTCAGAGGTGATCTCTGCCTGACATACAAGGCCATGTCCAACCCAGAATTGATGGACATGCTCCACCTAAAAAAACACAACAAATCCCAGAGAGCCACACGCTCTAGATATATAAACCTCACCACAACGATAAATAGGACATGCTGGAGGGATAGATTCCTATCCCAGAGATTCCCCATGCTTTGGAACAGGATTCCAATATACATCAAGCAGAGCCACTCACTAACACTCTTCAAGAGAAACTTGACAGGTGGATGGGAAACAGAAAATTTACCCTGGGGATCACTGCACTGGCTCTGCTGGACAGTGGCGTAGGGAACTAATGGCTCGGCTGGACAGTGGCGCAGGGAACTAATGGCTCTGCTGGACAGTGGCGCAGGGAACTAATGGCTCGGCTGGACAGAGGCACAGGGAACTAATCTAAGGGGGTGGCGAAAGCCAACACATTCTGGCTAGGCTTACAAATGCCCTTGGGTAGATAGCCTAGTACTTACCTATGTTCTGTTTCATGTGCTAGTGTTTACTGTTGCCCAAACATTTGGAATGAAATGCTTTAACTGATTTATTTCACGAAAGGAACTTGTTTATTCTGCGTTAAATGCTTGTGGCTAACTGTTTATCTGTTACTAGAGGATTACACATTCTACATGTATTTTATTTATTTATTTTATTTTACATTTGTTGACCAGGGAGAAAATCTCCAAGACAAATACAGAGAAATAATGTTTAAGGTTACAATAAAGTTAACATTGAAGAATACTAAAATACATTTTACAACACATTGGTTAAAAGTATTTACAAAATATGTAACACGATATTCACAAAGTCTATCATAACAGTTTCCTGGTTAACAGTTCTGCTTACATATGCAATAAATAAACTCAATTAGGGACAGTAAAGGGAATAGAAGAGGTGGTAGGTTAGTCAGAGTTACTGCAAGGGCATAACCAGTTTGTTCTGAGGAGTATTTTCAGTTTTTGTTTGAAGAGGTGTAGGGAAGGAAGAGAAGTCAGTTCAGTAGGTAGAAGGTTCCAGCTGTGTACATTCCAGACATGTGTACCAACCTACTTGAAAGTCACTATCAGAATGGCTGCTGAGAGACATTTGCTGCAATTTAAATATTTAAAGGCTGGCTTAATTTAAGGTAAATGGTAATATGTGTTCTTGTTTTGCTAGTATTGCTGGTGGCAACATACCTTACAGTTGGAAAAAAGAGAGCTAGTGCCTCACATTTTGAAATTATGCTTGTGCAAAATAATTCTGGTCGACCTTCAGTCAACGAATAGAATATGCAAAAAACACTTTGCTATGCCTCAACAATTCTTACTAACTTAAAAAAAAAAAAAAAAAAAACAGCCAAGTTTGCATCCTGTCTCAGAAATGAATCACTGCTTAGCACCACAAACTTACCTTGACTAGACTTACAAAACAATCTCGTTTTCAGTCAAAGCAATTCATACTACCTCCAGACACTGCTCTATTCTACATACCCAACAATGCACTGCTACCTATTTCTAACTCAGCTGTCATCTAAGGAAATACCAGCCTGAAACATTAGCAGTAGGTACAGCCTACATATGTATATATACTGCATCATAACTATCATTTAACCTAAAAATGGAAACAGCTGTTAAAATAGTATAACATCAAATACCCTGTGTATTTGCTACTGATGGCTGCACAAACCTATGCTGCAACCGTTGCTCAAAGCATGAAGATAATAGTACAGTTGCACAAGTTCCACTTACCTGAAAGAGAAAATGCTCAGATGCTCACAATACACTGCCTTACTGGCAATATGGTTAGTAGCGCCCTGTTACCCTACCTCTGGCAGTTTGTCAAAGCTTAGAACTCCTCCCACTGCCTGTCTGTAAGGGTGAAGAACCAATCACTTGGTAGGACCACGGAAGCCCCGCCCCTTCATACTCAAAGACAGGACCCTTTTGGTTTACTAGGGTTTAACAGGAAGAGCAGATGGGAAATTTAGCTTTGTGAACACTTACTGTTCTAAACGAAATGCTACACACACACACAAGAAATGTTACTGAACCAAAACACAACAACAACTTCAACCAGCTATAAACATCCAACAGAAGGGGGATGGTGTGAGGGTACAGTCAGTAGGGCAGTGTGTTCTACAGGTTACAGTAAGTGTCACTGTTACAACTGTACTATGCTTAACACACACACTGCCTTACTGGCATATGGGTAGATTCCCAAAGCTTATCCAACCTGGCAGGAGGAAGGATAAGGGTCCAGGTACACTTGTAGAATAGTCCTTGCAAAGCCTGCTCTGGATCTAGAAAAGGCTTCCAGTTTAAAATGCTGCATGAAGGTATGGATGGAGGACCAAGTTGCTACCTCTAGAAAATTTCTAGAGTCCACTCCTTTACGATATGCCACTGAAGTGGAAAAGGTCCTGGAGGAATGTACTTGCCAGGATTCGCCTTACCAAAGTGGGTGTAATAAAAAAAAAACAATACCAGACGAAAAATAGAATGCATAGAGACAGGTTGAACTTTCTTTGCCCTTTAAAAGGAAATAAAAAGCCTTTTGGCCTTCCTAAAGGCCTTTGTTCTGCCAAGGAAGTACCTGAGAGGCCTATGCACATCCAAGGTATGAAGTATCCTCTTTTGAATCCTTACTTTCTGGAAAGAACACAGGGAGATTAATGGACAAAGTGAATTCTGGGACCAATTTTGGCACAAAAGGAGGATCCCTGTGGAAAACCATGTAAAGGATGTCCTACCATGAGAGACTGCAGTTCAGAAACTTAACCTGCACCATACCGCTCAACTGTACAGATTTTCGCAGAATGTTCAGATTTTTGTCTCATATTTTTGGTCTGTTCCTCATAACATATGTTGTTTTCTGGCAAATAACTGAGCGCAGTCACTAAAGAATGGAATACACTTGAATTTCAGACTTCATATCTTTGAGAAAATGATAATACACACAGTGTAACTTTAGCAACTTTAAGTTTATAAGAAATATTTAAAATATGTTCCTATTTTTTTTTTTGAATCTTTGAACACCCATTATTTTAGGCTTTGTCCAGATTTCTTGCACTTAGAGGTTGAGAGTTATGCCCCGCAGATGTCAGAACAATAAGCAGAACAGTTTTCCATATCAAGAACTTGAGACCAGCGTGAGCTGCTGGTTAAAAAAGTGGCAAGGTCAACTTTTTCGGGAACATAATTTGGGCCTCAGAAAGGAAGAATTTGCTTGTGAGAGGGTCTCATATAAAACGCTCCTTTCATGAACTGTTTAACAAAAGAGAAGAGGAGAAGGATCCACTGGTAGACAAGCAGATGATGATGTAAACACACCTTAATAATGCATACAATACGCCATCCTGAAGTATCTCATACAAATATTTCAAGACCATTGGGATATTAACCTCAGTAGACCCTCTGTTTCCATTTAGGCACCACTTAGAAAACTTCATCCATTTGCAGACATAGGATTTCTAGTAGCAGGTTTTCTGGCCTCCTTTAACAACTGCTGCACATCCGCATGAAACAAGTACCTAAATGGAGTAAAGACTGAATTACCCAGGTTGTCAATATTTCTCCAAATCGTGAAACTGTGCGAACAGGTCCAGCATGCGAGGAAGTCTGTGGTAATTGTCCTTGGCCAATACCATTAACAGGGAGAACCAAAATTGCCTGAGCCATTAGGGGTCTTCACAATGACCTATGGCATTTCTCTTGGAATTTTCAGAAGTACCTTGTGAATCAGTAGAAAGGGTGGAAACGCATACAGTAACACTCCTTTCCAAGGGAACAAGACTTTATCCATCTTTCAAGTATGACTGCAAGGATGTCTGGAAAACTATTTCTCCAGTTGTTTTGAAAGGAGATGAACAGCTCTATTTGAGATGTTCCCCACAACTGGACTAAATCTTGGAACACCACTGCCTTGATTTTGAACTCAAGCAGGTCTACCCAGGATCTGCTTAATGTGTTTGACATAATGTTTTACTTTGACAGTATGTATGATGACTGAAGAGTCAGAGAATAGTGAGAAGCTCACTCCCAGGCTATCACTGCCAACCAGCACAGAAGGTAAAACATCATACTACCTTGTTTGTTGAGGTGCTATATCACTGTGGTACTCTCTGTTACCACCAGCAGTGGACCCAGAGTTCAAAGGTGGTGAAGGACTTCAAAAGAGTGAATCACTGCCAACATCCCCTTGATAATTATGTGCTTCTGTGCACCATTAAGCCCCCAAGTGGCTTGCACTTGCATCCCCATTGATACAGCTCCACAGGTGAAGTCAGCACAGACTGTACTGGCACCAGATGGGAGAAAGGAAACGCTGGATTGACATTCAGCTGTTTACTCCACCACTGTAACTCTAGTCTGATAAAGGCCAGCACCAGCAACTAGGATGCCAGGGAATGAAGGTGCTGGGTTCAATAATTTCAGACATACCACTGAATTGTTTCATGTGAAAACAGGCCAGTGGTTTCATGGGAATCATAGCTGCCATCAGTCCAAGTATTTTTAGAAATTCTCTCGAAGCAAATGTTCTCATGCAGAATTCCATAAACACTGTCTGGTACAACAGGACCTTGTCTTTGGGCCGAAAGGCCATTCTCTTATTGGAGTCTATTAAGCACCCCGATAAGACAAGAGTTTGCGACTGTCTCAGATATGACTTTAGGAGGTTTAACTTGAACCCTAGATGGGAGAAGTAACGTCGAGACTTTATCTAATGATTTCAAACACCTCCACACAGACTCTGCACAGATCAGCAGGTCATCCATGTATGGAAAGATACGAATGCCCAGAGTCTAACAGTGAGCTATTACTGGAGTAAAGCATTTGATGAACATGCATGGTGCATCAGACAGCCCAAAGGACAATACAGAAAACTGATGTGAACCAGACAACAAATCTCATCTCTCGAAGCGATGTGCAGTGGGAGATGTGATAGACATCCTTCAAATCTATGGTCACTACACAAAGGTGTTGTCTGGCAACATAGGAAAAAGTGTTTGCAGGGTGAGCACCTTGGGAATAAAGTCTGGTTCAGCTTTCCCACTGCCATCTGTAAGCTTTGCCAACAATGCTTAGCACCTATTTGCCACAGACCACTGACGGTCAGGCTACCTTGTTGACAGCCAACTTGAAAGACAACGCATCTGATGAGGGACTTGATAAAGACAGGTGCTGCACCTTGGCATAATCATATGTTTTTTTTTGTACAAAGGGAACTCTTCTTGTTCAACATGGGGGAGTTGCTGTCCTGCCATTTTCTTTTACTGCCTTGGTTCTTGTTTGGCTGGGAATTTTGGTAGGCTGCCAAAAGTTATCTTGCTTAAAGGAGGATAACTTGGGAACATGAAACATTTTCAACACGCCTTCGATCAGTTTCCTTATGTCATCCCAGTGTGTTTAAGTATCTGATTAGCTGCTGTACCAAACAACTGAAGAGGAGCATTCAAAAGCTAATTTTTTAACTCATCAGAACAACTGTGTGCGTGCAACCAAGCACACCTCCTAATCACCACTGACAATGCTGCATTTCTAGAAGTAACCTCCCTCCAGGGCACTTTTTAACATGTTTTGACAACTGAGAAACATCAGAGACAATATCTTTAAAAACAGACCTTTTGCTCTGCAGGCAATGATACAGCAAACTTGTCTAAACTGTACATGCATCTCAACAAAAACTTGCACATAAAACACTAGTAGTTAAACACTTTAAAAGCTACTGTACTGGACTGTGCCAGCTTCTTTCCGCGAGATTCTAACCACTTCCTTAGTTTATCTAGCGGGTCTGGGTTAGAAGACGACATAGACTTATTAGCAAAAGTAGACTGGGACACCAAAGCAGGGTCTGCAGACAAACGGGCTTGAAGGCCAGTCAAGGCAGAGCATACCCTAAATTTCTTAAAACATTTCTTTGGTAAAGCCACAGTAAAAAAAAAAAAAAAAAAAAAAAAAAATAGGGGAACTACAACCTTTCTTGAAGACGTACTCCAATCCTAACATTAGTAGAGGAAAGGTCTCAATGTCTGAGGACTCATCCTCCAAGAGATCATAAACCATGTTAATCTCGGGGGCAGCAGAAGACAACTCCTAGCTGAATAAATCTCTAAATCTAGCCAACATCTGGGAAAAAGAAAACATCTGTTTGGATACCTGTTTGTCATCAGAGGAACATGAATGATCTGAAACAGACAGGTCAGTGTCCTCAGGCACAGGATCTCTTTCAAAAAGAGGAACCTCAGCAGATTTACTGGTGCGGGAAGCACTGGCAATACTCACAACCCCGTTAAACATGCTGTAATCAACTGCTTGACTAAAGGATCTAGCCATAGCCACCATCTCAGGTGAAAACAGACTGCTTTCCCACCATCTAGTAGGTCTTCTATATCTTTCTGGCATACACTACACTAGTGGCAGAATCCCCTTGGGGGCAAGTATCAATGCTGGCAACAAGTTCTGCATCCCCAACTTCCCCCTGCACCTAAATGGTTTGGTTTTCCCACATCTGCAGCAGGCAATGGTGTAGCCCTGGACGTGCCGGACTCTCATGTTGGGCACAGTTATGGTACTATAATCACTCCAGGGCACCTGGAGGTAACAGGAGAGTTGTCTGATAGCCTGCCCAAAGCTAAAGGTACTGTGGAGTCACAGGTCGTAGACTGATGCATATTTTTTGTATTTATTCTTTCATTTGTTAGATACAATGGGGAAGACGGTGTGTGTAAGTGTGAGAGAGGGGTGAACGACCACACTCAAATCCATCAAGGCATGGGGTCAAAAAACTAGCCAGATTAATACCAAGTACAGACTGTAAGGTCAGTCCAGTACAACATGTACAAATCCCACAACATTCCCTCTACATAGCAAACTAAAGCCTATTTGTATAGGGAAACTATACTCCAAACTCTACTGGGGGGAAAAGACAGCAACTTTAGTAACTCAGCATAAAGCACAACAAACACACAAAAACAGATCCCCAGTATAAATAAAGACTATTTTCAGCCTACCAAATAGAAATAGCCCAAAATAGCCTTAGACCAGGAATGAAGAGTAATACTAAGTAAAGTTCCTGATAGAAATGTCACACAAACAAAATGGCTCCAAAATTGCGATTTAAATGAGAAATTAATTAAAAATGTGGAAAATCCACTCACTCACATCAAATAGAAATAATCCAAACCTTAGACAAGGAATTAAAGAAACTTTAGGAAAATTCCTGTCAGAAATGCTTCACAAACAAAATGGAGCCCAAAAAGCGATTTAAACAAAAAAAAAAAAAAAAAAACATTTAAAATACTGTAAATGTATTCTATGACCACAAATAAGTATAGCCCCAAAGGAAAAATGCAAAAACAGCAAGTTTAACTGTCAAAAACTTTCAAATAAGAGGAACTGCACTTAACAGTCTGTGCAGAAACTCAGTTCAACATTCAGAATAGCCATAAAACAATTTAAAATGGTTAAAAACTCAACAAAACTCAAAAAGTGCTAAAAATAAACAGTCTAAGACTTGCACTATAAGATAAATCGCACTACAGAATAAATCACATTTTCACAAGAAAAATAAGCAAATCAGCACAATATTCCATTTAAGCACCGACAGAAAAAGGAAGAGAGGAAATATAAGAAATTCTTCTCTGACTGTGGCACAAGAAAGCTGAAAGGGTCCTGTTTGATAGAGAAAGGCTGTCCTGGTCCTGCCTGGTGATTGGTCCCTTCACCCTCACTGACAGGCAGTAGGAGAAATACTGAGCTTTGACAGACTGCCAAGAAGGAAGGTAGCTGTGCATTTCTACCCATATGTGAGTAAGGCAGTTTTGTTTGCTGAACATCTAATGCAACATTTGATCGATTTTTTCCAAATCTGTGTACCCTTTTTTTTAATGAGCACATCTTTTCTATACCTTTTTGCCATAATGTTGTAGCTGGGGATTTTACCCATGGGTCACAGCTGAAAATTGGTTCTTCAGAGCTCAACTGGCTTATCCCAAAATAAATAACTGCTGGCAGCTTTGAACAGGAAGGCACTGGACTTGATTTGAGGTGGGTGAATACTGTAAAGCCAGTGCTTACAACACTGATTTGTAATGGGGCAATATGGGGCTTACCTTGGGGTTGCCAGACTTGATTTATTACCTAAGGTAACAATGCGCACTTACCGCTTTTTCTTAAGGTCAGCAGCCTTTTGTGCTTTAATTGGTCTCAAAGGTGGGAGTCAAACCCCATACCTTTGATTCTGTATCATGTCAAATATTGAAAGCAGCATTGTGGATTAAAACCCATAGGCCCTCTTATCACACTGATTTCCACTCCTACTTAAACCAGTGTATAGAGAACCATTTGGCATAAGTACAACGGGAAATTCAAAAATAAACCTCTATGGTGGAACTCCAAAGTAAACAAACTCCGTAAGAGGGGAAGAAAATACTTACTTCATGTAAAAAAAGTACCATCATAAGAATGTAATAGGGCAGACAAGCAAAGAACTCAAGCATGCCATTAGGAAGACTATGGTAGGATACAAACAGAAAGTAATCTCAGATTGCAGACAGAAGCATTGAGGGCCTTTTTAAAACTACATTAGGAATATCAGACGTAACATTCAATACAGCACCCAGCTCTAAATAAGCAGCACTACCTAAAACTATCTGAAACCACAGCCAATGTCCTAGGTGAGAAATTCAGTTCCTGTTTCACCACTCTTATTCATGCATTCTTCCCTGAACCGTTAAATACTCCTTCCAGAAAATTCACAATTGATCAGATCTTAGAAAAATGTCCAAACCCCCAAAACAACAGACCCACAGCTGCGGACAACACACCAAGCTGATAACTAATACAAAGCACAACAGTGCTGAGCCCCTCCGACACCTTTTTAAAAATTAGTTTCTCAATGGTATGCACCTGATCTCTGGAGAATGTTCATTGTGGTGCCATGCCACAAGAGTGGCTTCATCACAGACCCAGACAACTATCATCCAATTGACCTTACCACCATCTGTAAAATCATGGAACTTCTCTTAGTCAACTTCAAAAATAAATTGTTGACCCACAAACCCTTGACTCTAATCTATTTAACCTAGTGAAAACTAAAAACACTGTCTTCTTAACCTGGAGAGTTCTTTGAAAAATGTAACAAAGGCCATTGTGCCACACTGCCTATATGGGCCTTGCCAAAGTCTATTACTATTCCCCATGCTGGCATTAAACTCACTAGTCTCTGATTAAATACAAATATTAACAGTTTGTGGTATCTTCTGATCCAGACTGCCACTAATGGTGCCTTCTCAGTGCTCTGTTTCTTCACTGCCTACTACTCCAATGTCAAAACAAATATCAAAGGTCTTTGGCTAATCAAGTCTGCCAATGACTGTAAACTAAACTGGATGCAATTACTGATTGCCCCACAGAAAATCATTTCCAAAGACAGGCTTGATAGAATCAACAACTGGTGTACCACTGATGGCCTCATAACTTACTGCCAAAAAATGTATTGTAGTTGCCTTTGGGAAGCATGTCTATTCTACTGATTACCACATAAATGGGACATAGCTTAATACCAATATAGTTATTAAAATGTTACTCACTTGACACGGTACTCTCTAATTATCACACATCAGTTATATAGTTAGGAAACCGGCTTACCTTGCTCAGTTAATTTCCAAAGGTATCTCTACCAGGTCCAAAAAAGTACAGCTGTGAAAGTAAATGCATCATAACAGCAGATGCACTAATAGATCACTGCTGCAGTAGCCTAAGTTGTACAGGTTATATCCCAGCAAGGCTATGACAGTCAGCTGGCTTTCAAAGCATCAGGGCACCATCCTACCCTATGGGGCTCCAGGAGAGCAACATAAAAGCAAAAGTTAGGCTACCAAAAGCTTCCTTCAGAGCTTTCTTGCCTCAAGAAGGCAGGCTTGAGCCCTGAAAAGTAAACAAAACACATATACAAAGGAGCATATACAGCCACACCCTGGTAATACACTCAAAATAGAACAAGGGAGATGGAGGGAAATGATGGTTACTGCAACAGCGATCTAGTAGAACATCTATTGTTAACATTAAGTTTATTTATGCACCTGTACTTTGCTAAATATTTAAATCACTGTTGCAGAAGCCTAACCTGTATAGGTAGATTACCAAACTTTAGGATTATATAAGGTAGGTGGAAGGAATATAAGAATCTATGAACCCCGGGAAAATTGTCTTAGCAAAGCCTGCTCTGGACCTGGAAAAGGAATCCTGTTTGTAATGCTCTGTAACAGTATGTATATAGGACCAAGTTGCTGACTGTAGAATATGTCAAGTCCACCCCTTTCCAAAAAACTACAGAAAAAAATCAAAGTACTAGGTAGAGTGGGACTTAACTCTGCCTGAAAGCAGCTTCTTATGGTAAGAATAGCAGAAAAAAGAATGAGGCAATCATCTAGAAATTCAATATACAACAAACGCTGGATGGATATTAAAAAGAAACAACTCGTAGTCAACTAAATCCCGATTTATTGCAAAACACTCTGGCGCCTCGGCTTGTGCCAAGCCTTCAAGGAGTAAATTCACAATGCTACTAACTCATTTTATACTCACTAACATCCAATAAAACATTCAATCCATTAATCAATTAAACATTAAAATACCTAAAAATAAGCATTTGAACAATTTAATTTAAAGACATATTTTAAACTACATAACATTTCAAACAATCAGTCAATATTTAAACCTTGTGGGACCGAAGTCCCAAACTTCAAAATAAAAACTGTCTCTTTGTATAATAACCTGTTTCTCTTATTATTCACATTCTCTATATTTATTTGTCCTAATTTTGTGGCTGTTAAATCTTTAGGATCACTAGCATGATGCAATTTATAATGCTGAGCCAAGGGACTTTCTTCTTTCTTTGCTTTAATGTCCCTAATATGTTCCAACAGTCTAGTTTTAAATGATCTCTATGTCTGACCTATATAAAATTTATTACATCCACATTTTATCGCATAAACTACACACTCTGTCAGGCAGTTAAATGCTGCAACAGCCTTAAACCTAATATTATCTGTTTGTGTCTTTCGGCTTTAACCGGTTAGGGGTCGCCACAGCGGAACTCCGGTCTGCTAATGATTGGCAATTGATTTTTATGTACCGGCTTGCCAGGCCTGACGCACAACCTTCAACGAAGGTACGTCCATTCACGCATGTCTCCATGCAGAAGACGCTCTAGCTGAGAATCGAACTGGACAGCGTCTTACTGTGAGGCGACAACGCTACCACAGCACCACCACCGCGGGTTTAAACCTAATATTATTAATAACAGGAAAAGTACTCACAATATATTTGCAACCCAAACATCTGCCACATGGTGCAGTACCTATGAAATAAATATGCTGTATTAACCTTTCTGTTGGTCTACTAAATTTAGTTTGAACTAACATATCTTTAAGACTAGTCCCTCTCTTATAAGAAAATGTTAACTTTTGTTCCGCCAAGCCTTTCAATTCTTGATACTTTAATAAAAATTGCCAACAATTTAACTGTCTCACTAAGTATATCAAATGTCAGAACTGAAACAATGTTTTTATTAATATCTTTATATGTCCTTATATTATCTCTTGGTAGTCTGATAACCTCATTACTGCATATCCCTTATTTCTGACTGTGTTCATGCTATTCCCTACATTATTCATGTCATATTTTAATCATCTAGAAATTGCCTGCTTTGACACAGTTTTTTTTCCCCTTAAATTCAAAGGAAGCAAACAGCTGACTGGACCTCCTGAAGTTATGTTCTGTCTCAGTACGATCTGACCTATCTGTGGGCATACAGAGTATGCAACATTCTTTCCCCCATGTATTTAGCTTATGGAAATAATGCACTGAGATTAATAGACTGGTTCAAAGTAAACTCAAACCACTTAAGGCATAGAAGAAAAATTAATTCTCAAAGAAACTACGCCCTTATGGAAAATGAGGTAAGGCTGACTCACTATAAATGCTTGTAACTCTTATTCTTGTAGAAGTTATGATGAGAAACACTGTTTTCCAAATCAAGAACCTCAAATCATCCTGACGGTTCAAATGAAGTGTTAATTTTTCAAGCACAGAGTTAATATCCAAATGAAGAGCCGCCTGTTTTCTAGGCAGACAGATTTGTAAAATCCCTATCAAAATCTGCTTGACTTGAGGACTGGAAGAAAGTAGAGGATCTAAGGGCACACAAGCAGAAATGGCCAAAAGATGACTCTTGTCAGAAGGCTAAGACTGACCAGAGGATAACAACTCTTACAAATATGCTATAATCAGAGGCATCTGGGCATTAGTGTTACCCCAACTACAAAATCTTTGTACTTTCGCACACATTTCCTAGAAGTATTTTAGCTTATTTTACTACCTGCTGCACATCTTTAGAAAAAAGGTGCCTAAATGGTATAAAAACTCACTCATCCATGTAGTCAGATGGTGTTTTCAGGAGGGGTGCATCCAACAATCCCAATCTTCTGTATGCAAATCAAGTCTGTTAGGAGCCTGAGGCAACTACCCTTGGCCATTTTCAAAATAAGGGAGAACCACTGTTGTCTGGGCCAAAAGGGAGTCACCATCACTATCTCTGTAAAGTCCTTCTGGATCATAAGATCCCCAGAAATCTGTGGAAGGGTTGGAAAAGCAAACACCATGGGAATGAGAAGGCATATATTTTCCAGGCCTGTTTGCAATGAATTCTGCAGCAGAACAGTTTTGTTTTGAAAGGAGACAAACTGATCTAGTGGAGTTAGTCCCCACAGCTAGATCAATTCCTGAAGACCCCTGAGGGTAATTTCCTTTATGAGGATCTGTCCTGGCCCTGCTCAGATTATGTGCTACAAAGTTTTGCTTTGATGAAATACACAAACCAGGAAGAGTCAAACTTAGTTGAGTCGCCACCTCCACGGCCATAATGGCAAGTCTGCAAATAGGGTAAGCTCTAGTACCCCACTGTTTATTTATACATCACATCACTGTGGTGTTGTCTGTGATAACTTACAGAGGTCCTGGGGACCAGAGATGATTTAAGGATTTTAAGGCACTGGTTACTGTTAGAATATTTTTCACATTTACGTGCTTTTGTTGGTCCTGCTTGTTCCACAGACCTTACACGTTTACCCCTTGTGATAAAGCCCCCAAGCACAGTCCAAATTATCTTCTGTAACATACCGAAGTGGAAGTGATAAAGAGAAAGGGAGACCTGGGCTGAGATATAACTGGTCCAGCCAGCACAAAACATCCCCTCTCACAAATCTCAGCACTGGAATCCGAAAATAATTGGTAATGCTTAAGCCAAGACTACAGTGACCTGAGGTACCACAGAATTGTTTACAACTATAATCTGGCCAAGGGAATCACAATAATCATGCAGGTCATGAAATCCAGAATCCTAAGAAATTCAATGGCAGACATCAGACTGGTTGGAAAAGCTCAGGAAGACTTCTTTTTACAGTTCCTCCTTGTCCAGAAGTAAAGCCCTTCCTAGTGAAGTATTCAGAAGACATCCCAGAAAAAAATATTCAGTGGGAAAGGATGAAAGATGACTTCTTTAAAGACCACCTGAAATCCTAGACTGAGCAGGAATTTCTTGACACATCAGGAAATATAGACAATTGAAAAAAGTCTGCAAACACAAGATAATTGCCAAAATATGGAAAATGGGAATGTTTAATGTGTTGAAGCCTGCAGTAAGAAATTACTGGAGCCAGACACTTTGCAAATGCCCTTGGTGCAGTGGAAAGTCTAAAGACAGATAGAGAACTGATACAAGCCAGACTGAAAATCTTACACATCTGAACTCTTTAAAAACTGATGTGTTAATTATCTTTTAAGTCTAATGTTACCATGAAACTGAGGGAGGGTGTGAGTGGTAACAAGGTTTGGAGGGATATGACTTTGAACTTTGGGACCTTGACAGAAAACAGGGACATATGATTTACAGAATGAGGTAAAATCCCCTGAAATTGTGACTCCTGTTGGTTGATTCACAGAACCCACTGAGGAAGATGAAGGCCTAGATTCAAGGGTAAATTTAAATAATTACCAGGGTGGTGGTGATGGGGTTGAATGGGCAACCAGCTATCCTTACCTTTTGGACTGTCCTTGTTCTCGGAGACTACTCCTTTCTTCTTTCAGCCCCACTGCCATTGCTTTTTAAAATTTTTGCTTTGAACTTTGCTGAGATTATTCTGCTTTGTGAAAAAGGGTCCTGAATTGGAAGTAGTTTCTACTGAACGTGCAAAAGGAGGGTTGAAAAACTTGGGTCAACTCCTTGAATCAATTTCCCTCTTTCATTACATCCTTTTAGGACCTCAGCAGCAGAACAGCCAAATAGGACATCTTTGCCAAAGGGAGAATTTAAAATCTCAACTTTAACACCTTCTTGTAAGCTATGAGAATGTAGCCAAGAAAATATTCTCATAATCAAACCAGTACTAGAAATTCTGGATACAGCAACAGCAGAATCATAAGAGCACTTTAAAGACAGGATCAAGGAATTTAAAATTTTAACCTCTGACGGGGTAGGTTAACAGTTAACTTTCTCATGTTCTCAAAAGAAGCCAGTAAAAATGTTACTCTGTGAATCTGGCACTTCAGAATTCTGAAAGTTAAAGTAACAAGAATAGCCTATTTCCACGTCTATAAAACATTTCCCATCCCTGGCAGAGGGAATGTGGCTAGCATTCATATGTTTAGCAGTAGATTAGCTTTGATAAGGAAATAACGTCAGGATCTGATTTGGGATTAGGAAAGTTGTGTGTGCCTGAGGTAGTTTACATAACCTATCAGATATTTTTTCAGAGCAGGACTGTTATACTAGCTGTTAAGAAAACATCCTCTAAAGCTGATAAAATAGGATGAACACCTCCAAGCTGAGAAAAATACAGCTGTAGCAAATTATTATATTTTTGCTAGGAGATAAAGATTTCATTCAGTTCCATTGAAATAAATCTCATTTTAGCTACAACCTAAGAAAAATATAACTTTTCTAGAGGGAAATCTGAAGAAAGTATTTCCTCAGAATCAGAATTGTCAGCTAAAACAGAATTCACTAACAAAATATTCCCCTTCCAACCCCTGCTCTTCTGACGGACAATCAGTGTCCAAATGTGAGGGAAATCTTTCTTTTCCTATTTGCAGACAGTGAAGAAACGCTATTTAATAGGTTCATAGGTTCATGGGTTTATACTAGGTATCTGCCCTAAGGCATTTATAAGCCTAGCCCAAATTTTTGTGGCTTACGCCACCCCTTACATGAAAAAATACTGTGCCCATTAGTTTGGTGTGCCTCTGTCCAGCAGTGACACAGAGATGATTCCCGGGGTAAACCTACGATCTCCCATCCACAGGTCAAGATTTCTCTTGAACAGAGTCAGCGAGGTGCTCTGCCTCACATGGACCGGGATTTTATTCCACAGCATAGGGAGTCTCTGAGTGATAAATCTATCCCTCCAGCACATCCTATTTATATCCGTGCTAAGGTTTAAGTCGCTTGCTCTAGTGGTTTTGGTGGATTTGGATTTTTTGAGGTGGAGCATGTCCATTAATTCCGGGTTGGACATGGCCTTGTATGTCAGGCACATGTCACCTCTGAGCAGACGGTATGCGACTGAATAGAGCTGGAGTTTCTTCAATCTGGCAGCATATGACAGATTTTGGAGTCCCTTTATCCTTTTGGTGAGGAACTTTTGGGGTCTCTCCAATTGCTGCAGATGTCGGGTGAGATACATCCCGAATGGGGCATTGTACTCGATCATTGGTCTGATAAGTGAAGAGTACAGGGGAACAATGACCTCACTAGATCTGGATGTGAATCCTTCATGATCAGGTGGGCAATGTAGAAGGTCTTTCTAACCACTTTAGCAACGTGAGTGTCAAAAGAAAGGCCACTGTCAACCTGGGTCCCCAGGTCCCTGATAACCTCTTCTGTGCTTAGTGGATTGCCACCTATATGGTAGCTTGGGGTTACCTTGTTTTTCCCGAAGGGTATGACTATACATTTTTGGTGTTTAACTTCAGGCCATGGCTCTGGCACCAGCTATCTGTTTCCGTGAGTCCCTTCTGAAGGATATCAGTGTCCGATGCACTTTCCACTATGGCGCCCAGTTTGCAGTCGTCTGCAAACTTTGTCAGCCAAAGTCCTCCCATGTTGGCCTGTACTTCTGAGAAGTAGATGCCGAACAATAGGGGCCAAGGACCGAGCCCTGTGGGACACCACTTGTGACCGGCTTGGAGTCTGACATAGCGCCAGCAACTCTAACCCTGTGGGTTCTGTCCTTAAGCCAGTTTGCAACCCATCTTGTGACATATGGGTTTACATTTAAGCTGGTAAGTTTTTCTACAATACCCGAGTGGGGTATTGTGTCGAAAGCCTTTGCAAGGTCAAGGTAGGCTGTATGGACTGCCTTTCCTCATCAATGGCCTTGGTGACTGTTTCAAGAAGTCGGCCAAGTTCAAAAGGCATGATCTTCCCTTGACGGCCAAACTGGGTCGGGTCCAATGTCTGCAAGTCCCTATATCTTTGTTTATGAGCTCCATTATGATCCTCTCCATAGCTTTGCAGACTAGACTTGTTAAGCTTATGGGGCGGTAATTACCAGGGTCCGTGAGGCGCCGCCTTTGTGGAGTGGGACCACAGTTGCCGACGCCACTCCTTGGGCACGTATCCTGTGGTAAGGCTGAGATTAAACAGCTGCCTTATGTGCGGGTTTAATTCCTCATTTAGCTCGTGTAGCACACAGCCGGGGACACCATCCGGTCCCATTGATGCTGTGTTTTTAGCTTTAGAGAGAGCAGCTTTCACCTGCGCATTTGAGATGTCTGGGAGGCTACACTTGGCTGGGATAGTTATCTCTCCTTTAGGGGGGGAAAGGGGGGTGAAGTTTGCACTGAACCTGTCTGCCAGTATGTTGGCAATGTCTGTGGGTTCAGTGATTTTTGTATCATTTTGGACTAATTCTGAGCATATCTGGGAGTTTCCACCCAGGTTCCTAACATAGCTGAAAAAGGCCTTATGATTGTCCTTTGAATCCATGGCAATTTTTCTCTCAAAATTGGCCTTAGTTGATTTTATGAGTGCTCATATTTTTTTACTAATAATGATCAGGGGTGACTTCCCTTTTATGGATTTTGTTCTATCATGTAAAGGTATTTCTCCTCTTATTGTAAAGTTTGTTAATGGCTGGGGTCCACCAGACTGGACGTTTGCCCTTTGTGGAAAGAGTCTTGGTTTTATTTGGGATTGCCTGATCCATGCAGTCCTGGAGGTGTTCATAGGAGGCACTTGTAAGGGCTTCCGCAGCTTGGGTTGTGGTTTCCTCTGGCTCAGGGGCCTTGAAGGATACCACACCAGTCTTGAGTAGTGTGAAGTTTGCTTTAGAAAAGTTCTTCACTGTGGTCTTTTTTGTTTGGGGTGGGGGCGGGATGTGGATTTCCAGTGAGATTAGTTTATGATCAGATCTCACCAATGAGGGATATATTTCCAGTGTGGAGCATTTTGTCCCCATGTTTGTGATAATGAGATCTAGTATATTTTCTCCTCTCGTGGGAACAGTGACTAGCTGTTCCATGGCATTTGAATTTATGAACTCCAGGAACCGTTGGGCTAGAAAGTTAGGGTTTGAGTAATGTTCCCAGTCTATATTCGGGTAGTTGAAGTCACCCAATATGATGGTGTTTGGAGATACATTTATACCCTCTAGTGTCTTCAGGAAGGCTGTGTGGGGTTCCTGAGTTTGAGAGGGTGGCCTGTAGCATGCTACAATTTGTAGAGCAGTTTTGCCTATGGTTAGTTGCACCTGGATGGTTTCCGAAGCTTCGTGCGTTGCCACCAACCTGGAGGTGTGGGTATCCTTTATGAATATGGATACACCCCCTCCTTTTGTGGTGTGGTCCGGGTTTTGGGGCCGGAACGCATGATATGAGGTAAAACCTAATAGTACCAGGGTGCTCTCAGGAGCCTTGAACCAGGTTTCAGTTACAGCACAGACATCGATGTTCTCACTAAAAGCAGACAATAATCCACTTGGCAAATGCCAGCAAGTCTTCCTTGTTCAAAGTTCAATAAACAAGAGGAGAAACATTCTTAAATTACTGCTTTCTTTGCCTACAAGACCACAGGATAAAAAATAACCCTTCATTTCTGGGTTAGTTTGTGTAAGACTTCAGTAATAGTTTTGACTTGTAAGGGCTGGGGGTGATCAGTTCAACTTGTCCAGAAAGGAGTTGTGGGCTTAAAGGATGTAGGAAGTCTCTACATGGGGCCCTTGCTCTGTGGCTAGGTCCCAGACTATCATGGCTACTTTGCAAAGTTGATAGGAGTGGAACCTGGCTTGTCTAATGATCTACCACTTTAGTATTACTGTCTTAACATTTGAGGACCCTTGGCTGCCAGCTTAATTTGAATACCTGAAGGGTGAAGATCAGCATAAGCATTTATCTGATGTGCTCCGCACTGCCCTGCTTACACCATCTTGCTTAAACCTTCAGTGGCTATGTGAAACCTTCAGCAAAGTCCAAACCATCCATGGTCAGTGACTGACAACACTCTAGGTTGACCTGCACTTAACAGTTATTCATTTATTTAACATTTGTTAACTGGGAAAGTCTGACTTGGAACAAAGCCAATTTTCAGCGGAGGCCCAGGGAGAAACGCTCCAGACGTATGCCTTTGTAACGTCGGAGGAAACCCACACAAATGCAGGAAGGACATTCAGAGTCTGCACAGAAAGCACTCCAGCTGAGAATCGAACCAGAGAACCTCTTGCTGTGAGGCTGTGACATTACTGCTGCACCAGTGCACCCATCCAATATATAAAACCATCCCTTATTTCTTTTACAAAGAAGGGATGGGGAATACAGCTATCTCTTGACAGGTGAAGTATTTATTCCCATAGGTTTCTCAGGTACCACTGGATTCCTCTGCATGTCTGGCCTGGAAAGAGATACAACAAGGAAGGAGACAGCCTTGTAGCTTATCGCCTTCACAAAGGATCTAAATGCAGGTAGATATTCTCTGGAGTTTGCACACAGTGCAGCGGTATGATGATCTGCTGTTGCAGAGACAATCTGACTCATTCAGTGCATCAAATATTACACACAACTAGGACTTGCCAGTGGCTGTTGTGTTTAAATGGCTGAAGAACAACCCACATTGGAAAGGTAACAAGTTCCTAAGAATTGGTCTTAAAGACGGAATTATCCAGATAAGGGTACAGGCAGTTGACCTCATTCATTGATGGGTAAACTGTAGTAGAAACCCAGATGGATGTTATACGTTACACTTCCCTGAGCAGTACAAGACAGGTCGCTATCTAGTCTTCCATTTTAAGTGCAATAAACATTCTACCCCCTTCTGTTCGTATCCTCCTCCTCAATTGTCCATCATATGTCCTACGTCCTCATAAAAAAACTTTTATAGATTCTCAATCCACCACCCATTTTGGTAGTTTGTTCCATGCATTCATAACCCCTTTTGTGTGAAGAAATGCTTTTGCATATCCAAGTAATTAGTCACAATCTGTTGCCTGTGCCTCCTCTTCCCTACCCCTTGACCTGTTCAGGACAACTTCATCAAATCTCTCCTCACATGATCCTGTGAACGGATTCCTGTTCTCCAATTGTAGTCTAACATGAGAAATACTTCAGCTTTACCTGTCTCTGGTCATATCTTTTCCCATCCTAGTCTTCACACCTGCATGGTGGCTTTCCTCTGGACTCCTTCCAGCAACTTGATACCCCTTTCTCCTTGGACTGTCAGCAAAACTATACACAGTATTCTACTACAGATAGAGACAGTGGAAGCATTACCTCTTGACTTCTCGAGTCTATCCCTCTGGAGATGCACTCCAGCATTATGATGGCAGCTGCCACTGTCTTCTCACTCTGCACTTCTGGTGGTCCAGCCCTGATGCAATAGTTCCACTAGATCATTTTCCTGGTCTGCTTCCATCAACTGCTATTTCATACCATGGCTGCTATGGACCAGACACAACACTTGACAACTGAGTGCAATGAACTTCAGTAATGCTCTCCATTTAAAACACCCTTTGAGCATACTTGTTTAGCTTTTTCAAACTCTTCCAAAAATTCTTCTCACCTTCCTCTACTATTGCTCCTAACTCAGGGCTTCAACAAAGAGGTTGATCCTGCTCTCTTCCCTTAGTTAAGTTAAAAAAAACAACACAGTGAAGAGAACTGCACCCAGTACTGCAGTACTTGTGGTTAATCCTTTACTCCAGACACAGTCTCTCTCACCACTACCCAATGTGTACACTTAAAAATGCATCTTTAGTTGAATGTACTCCAATGTTTTCAGTCTTTTCCTAACAGCATGTTATGCAGGATGAAGTCAAATGTCTTGCTGAAGTCTAACCAGATAAACCACATGCACTGATGCATCTTAAGATTTCTTGCAACCCAGTCATAAAACTGGATCTGTTCTCTCAGACAGCTTCTTCGGGCCATAAACCTTGTTTATTGCTGTCATGCAGACAGGTGTCACCCAGTTAAGCAAATCATCTCCTCTCTTAGTATTCCTCCCACAACATTCCCCGCTACAACCATTAGGCTAACAAATATGCAGTTGTGAAATTTTTCCTCATCAGCAAATTGCCATCCCCGCCAAGGGTATCATCACTGCTTGTTTTCCAGTCCTCTGGCACTTCCACAGTGGCCAGTGATCTGTCAAAGACGGTCAGGGAGCTTACTCGCATACTGGCCAAATTTTTAGGAACACTGAAAATCAGCCCACGTGGTCACAGAGTTTATTTTCCCTTGCTGAAGTCATTTTCTTCCCAGTTTCCTCTTTCCTTACTCGTGCATTGCCTAATGCCAACATAACACCCTCCCTTTGTTTTCCTTCATAAACAGTGTGGCAACCCGTTTGTTCAGTACATCTGCTTTTCCTTTGCTCCTACTTGATCTACATCCCTTATCTGCTCCTATCATTTCCTTCTTTCTATTACATACATAGAAAAGCTTTTGTTTCCCCCTCTTGATTCCTTTTGAAAATGTTCCATCAGCTTGTACCCCTGCTGCTCTCACCAACTTTACTGCCCTTCTGATGCCTCCTTGTACTGTGCCTTATCCACCGTTCCTTCCCTCCAGCATGTTGTCTTTTGCACTAATTGCTAGCCTTAATGTCTTTGGGAGCCACAGTCATCCTTTTCTATCTTTCTTCTAAAACTTTTGCTCACATCATATAGTACCTTTTTACTTTCTCACTGGTTTTCGTCCAATCCCCTGATCCCACAATAACACTGATGTGTTCTTACCCTCCCTATTACAAAACACAGACTGGCGTGATCACATTTAGCTAATGGTGCCTTCACCTGGACACTCCTGACCTATTTCACATTGGATAGGACCACATCCACAATTCTGTACCTTTTCGTATGCTTTCACTCTAAAAAGAAGCAACCTTTTGTGGTCATTTATCAATTGCTAAACCTTCTCAAATGTCCAAGACTTCAAGCAACCCCTACTCCCTCTGTAACCTGGAGCTGGAAATCTCTGACTTGCTACTTAAAAGGTAGATCTCCCAAAACAATACCCTTCTTCCTACCCCTCTCCTCTAGTTTCTCCTCACCACCTGAAGTTTCTTGATACTGATACACTATCACTCCACCAGAATCCCTTCTCCTCTACCTTAACAGCCATTGCTTTAATGTATGTTTTGACCCTGCCCCTTTTCCTACTCCCTTAAAAGGCTGATTCTCTTTTTCCTTTAATAAAGTCCACTTCTCCATTTCTATCCCACCCTTTGCTGTCATGTATGACCTCAGCTCTCAAGTGGAGGGGTGTATAAGAAAATTGTGGGAAAGGAATATTGCAACAGTGCTCAGTAGGATATCTACTGTTACGTTACGTTAGTACACAACTGTACTATGTCCTGACGGAGGGTTGGGAGGGTGGCTTAATGGCTAAGGTGTTTGCCTGACAAACACAAGGTGCAGGGTTTGAATCTCGCAAAGGATAATTGGCTAGGCTTAAAATGGCTCGCAAGGACAGTTAGCTTAGTGTACTAACCTATGAACCTATAACCTATTTCTGAACAAACTATACCTCAGAACCTTCACATCACACCCTTTCTTGTTGCTGGTGTATGTTTCTAGGACACCAGCACTGTCCACCACCTCTCCTAATCACTGCTTACACCTTTTATTTTCTAATCTTGACTCATTCCAGTGTACATTACCAACCCATGCTTTAAAATATGTCAGATTGTCCAGATGCATTTTCACCACTGACATTATGCCGGGGTACCAAAGCCTAAACCTTCCCAGTAGCATATTGCCTGATGTATGACCTCAGCTCTCAAGTGGAGGGGTGTATAAGAAAATGGTGGGAAAGGAATATTGCAACAGTGATCAGTAAGATATCTACTGTTACGTTACGTTAGTACACAACTGTACTATGTCCTGACTGAAATCACTGTTACATTATTCCAAAGAGATGGGTGAATTACAAAGCTTAAGGGAACAAAAAGGGAAGATGGATGAGTATGTTGAAAACTATTCAAGAGGCCAGAAAGGACTGACGCAGCACATACTACCCTTGACCTGGAAAAGGAAGTAATTCTGTAGTGTTTAGTGAAAGTGCGCACAGAAGACCACATAGCAGATTCCAAGATGGTTCTGGAAACTAACCCTTTGTAGAAATCCCCAGAAGAAGCTACTGCTTTATTAGAGCGTGCCTTTGGGAAAGAGGGCAAGGATTTGCCATGGTACAAGTAAAAAAGGAAACAGACTTTAAAAAAAACTCCACCTTGTAATGGTTTGCTTGGATACTGGCTGGCCTAGGTAAAGTCCATGACGGAGACCAATAGTTGGTCTGATTTACAAATAGACTTGGTCTTGTCCAGATAGAATCAGAGTTGTTGTCTGTAAACATCTACAGAGTGAAGAAGTCTTTCACCCCTGTTCTGTGGATTAAAAAAAAGTAGGCGGATTGACAGCCTGGTTGAGGGACATCTCATTAACCACTTTTGGCATGAGAGAGGGAATGACCCTCAGGGACACACTGTCTTTACAGAAAATAGGAAAGAGAGGCATAGCCTTGACTGCCTGTAGTTCTGAGACACTCCTAGCAGAAAATGTTTTTTCAGATGCAGAATCTGTTTCAAAGGGAGGCAAAGTGAGCTTTTCCAGCACAATGTCTAGGTCCCAGAAGGATGTCACAGGTCTCCTCTGACAGTTTAAGTGCAGAACCACTTTTAAAAATTGTTGAACTCAAGGCTGGACATAAGAAGTGCGTTGAGGGGCAGACATGACAAAATGGCTGAAAGGTGGATTTTAATGGCAGAATAAGACAAAACGTTTTTTCAACTAGGATAACACAAGAGAGACACCCGATTTTATAAGGTCCTGAGTGCTAGCTTGACATCACATTGAAACTCTCTTACACTTGGCTAAGTAGGATTTTTGTGTGGTGGATCTCCTTGCCTCCTGGAGAATCTGGAGCATGTCCTCAGAAAAATGGTGTTTGGAAGGGATCAGAATCCACTCATCTATGCACTTAGGGTGAGGTTGGGATGAACCAATGAACTCTTCTGTGTGTTCAGGTCCACTTTGTGGGGTAGCTTGCAGCGATTTCCCCTGGCTAAGTGATAGAAAACGGGGAACCAATGCAGCCTTGGCCAAAAGGAAGTCATCAGTACAATTTCTGGCTTTTCTTTTTGGATCTTTGACTAGAAATTTAGGCAGAAAAAGAAAGTGGAGGGAGCGCATAATGAAACCTCCATGACCAATGGAAGGATAATTGACCTAATCTCCAATCCAAGAGGCAGGGAGTCGTGGTGCAAAAGGGGGGATCTTTGCTGCTCTCAGAGGCAAGTACATCTATCTGTGGCATTCCTCACTTGTGGATTGTGTCTAGAAAGACTTCTCTGTTGTTCATCCATTAATGGGGGTCCTCTACTAACCTGTTGAGAGAATATGGCAGGATGCTGCCTGGGACAGGATTATACTGCTTGAAGGGACATGCCTACCTAGGTGGCTAGCTCCAAAGCAATCTGAAGCCAATCGGCATACCTGATTCCCCCTTGCTTATGTACCACATGACTGTTGTGCTGTCTGTGAATACTCTTACAGGTTATGGTTTCCACAGGTGGGCAAAGACTTGTAGGGCCTGAATGACGGCCATCACCTCTTAGATACACGTGCTATTTCTTAAGGTTGGACTGCCAATAACTTGGTACCTTGTGGACTCCCATCCATGCCACCCCCATAAAACCTTGTTTAAAGCATTTGTGTACTGCTCTTGATTTTAGTTCTGTAACCTGAAGGCCAGACCTGGATTCTGATTCACCTGAGTCACCCAGTACAGGACCTCCTCCTTGGGACAAGGCATGAGAGGGATGTGTTTGTGTCCTGGGGATCAGTGTATTGGGACCATACTTTTTTCAAGTACCACTGAATTTCCCTCATATGCTACCTGGCTAATGGAAGCATTGGTACGGTTGCTGCCATGAATCCTAGTACCCTGAGAATATCCCTGGCTGCGCAAACTTGAACGGAAGTTAGAGACTGTAAGTAAGTAGCAACGTTCTGCACTTCTTTCCTTGGGCAAGAAGGCATGCATGTTTTTGTATGCAGTCTGCAACCCATGAAATCTAGGTCTTGAGTAGGATGAAGGAAACAATTCCTGGATGAATGATCTGATAAGAAAGGTTTAAGGGCCATAATGGCTTTGAACAGCCCTGGAGAAAATTCACTCACTCCTCCTCCTTAAAAGGGGGAAGAGAGGAAGCACGTTTGGTCTTTTGTCACTTTTTATTTAGGATGATGTCTGCCTGAATCAAGTGTGGAGGTTCAGTCCCCCTGATGTACTTCAGCTTTCCAGGAATCTCTTCCCATACTAAAATTTGCTGGATGCTTTCTCATCCCTTTGAGATCTGCGATTCTTCCTTCTCAGTTGCAGCCACTTCTGATGGGTGGTCCTCCGACACCATACCTGCCTTCAACAGGGTTGAGACAGAGGGCATCTAAGGTAAAAATTGAACATACTGCGGGGATCTGTAACCTCAGCGAGTAAAGTCAGGATCAGACTGGGCAGGCTGAGCCTCAGGCCAAGGCCTTCCGAGTTTCTTCTTTGGTGCAGAATGTATGTCAGAAGGGGAGGGAATCCGCTATCAGACTGAGCCAAAAGCTTTATTCATCTGGTCTTGAAGACTGTGTACACTGGAGACAAATGGGAATAAAGGAGTGCCACAGTGAAGATCTGCAGTCATGTTCTCCTACTAAGCAGAAGTGACAGGGGGTATGGATGCCTTTGTAGGGTATCTGCCTACTGCACTCTCACTTACCCTTCCTAGCTGACATCTAACAAATTACAGTAAAACAGTTTAACCAAGGGAGGGTCCACAATGGGGCACTTATGTGAATCAGAAAAGGCTTACGGTACAAATGACCATGCAAAGATCAGACAGACAAGTGCGAGACCTGGGTTCAGGCTGAAAGTGTAGCAATTTAAGGATTTAGGCTCATAAGTCTGCTGATATGTCTCTACGATTGCGAGCTGAAGTCACACGTCAGATGCATTCTACTGGGAAGGTTTAGGTTTTGGTACTATAGCTAGACGGCAGCAAAAACACATCTGCTTGAAATATTACAACTGACTTTAGTCAGGCCATTAATTTACACACCTGCTGGAAATTGCACAGGGGAAGTGAGACATGGCAGATCTGCCTGCTTGCTTGTCTTTGGTGGTTGGGAGGGTATGAGGCATATGCCTGGGTGCTCATTTCCATTGTAGAATCTGTGGGGGAGACTGGAAATCCAATAGTGATATTTGCTTTGGGGACATCTTAAAAGGTTAGGTCACCTGCAGAGGGGAAGAGGTACATCATCACCTTTCACCTGCAGCAAGTGAAACCTGGGGCTGTTACAGACACACAGCGGGGATTAAAGCCCTGAAGTTACAAAACTTTTTGTTTCCTTGGATGACAGATAACACCACTCTTTGCTGTTCAGCTCTCACCTCCTTGAAGATTGAATGGCCTACACAGGGCAGTGGAGAGGAGGATAGAAAATTACAGAAGCAAGAGGGATTAAAAAAAATAGCTTCAATATTCTCCCCTGAAGTTCCCCCAATACCCTGCTGTCCCACATACTGAGCACCTCACCCATTTATTTATCTTACCATACTTCTAGCCCAGCTTGTTCAGTTCTTGGATCACCTCAGAATCTTTCCTTTTTTTCTCCATTTGTGCTTATAATTTTAGTACCCAACTACAAGATCTTTCTTAACTCGTGTAACTTAGTGTGACCAGCTGCACATACATATCAGTCAAGTGACAAGACATACCTCTCAACCTAGAAGCTTAACAAATCTGTACAAAGCAAAAACAATGGGGAGACTAATTTTAAATACTGCTTTTATAAATTTAGAAAGTGGTTAGAAAAAGAAGTTATGTACTCACCATAACGTTCCATGTTGGTAGTCCATCTCACCTTTCATTTTTACATATGGGTTCGGAGCCGGTCGATTTACAAGCTCGAAGACTTCTGGTTGGCTCGTGGCTAAGCAGGTATCCCCATAGTGCACCAGTACAAACCCCAGATCTTGTTTGCTGCTCACTAGAAGACAAAACCCATAACAGACAAACCAATACTAAAGGGTCTCCAACCAAAGATAACCAAATTATTATTGTCATCTCCAGATCTTCCAGGATGGGGGGCAGCAGGGCAGGATGGTAAAAATGAAGGGTGAGCTGGACTACCAACATGGAACGTTATGGTGAGTACATAACTTCTTTATGTTGTGTAGTCCAATCTCTCCTTCATTTTTACATATGGGACAGCGTCCCTAGTGCCTTATTCTTGGGTGGCTCACTGGAATATACTCCTAAGCACCGTGGAGACAAAGGATGCTCCACCCCTGGAAGCTAAATCCAATTTGTAATGTGTAATAAAAGTGTGAGGGTTAGCCCAGGTAGCTGCTGCACAAATATTATCTGACTCTGGCTTGGAAGGCTGCAGAGGTAGACAGCGACCTGGCAGAATGAGCCTTGATCCTGCAGGGTAAAGGTCTGCCCTTCAAACTGTAGATAAAGGCTAAGCAACTGGAAATCCAGTTAGACAGTGTCACTTTAGAAACTGGTAAGCCCAATTTGGAGTCAGAAAAGGAAATTAATAGTTGATACGATTTCCTAAATTCCTTGGTCCGCTGTAAATAAAAACGTAGTTGTCTATGAACGTGCAGCTGATGAAAATGGTATTCAGCTGCATTACAGTGATTAGGGAAGAAAACTGGGAGTTCTATGGATTGATTTAAGGTAGCAGGGGAACAAACTTTGGGGACAAAGGAGGGATTAGTATGCAGTGACACCTTGTTCTTGTGAAAGATCAAATACGGTGGCTTAACAGACAAGGCTTGTAGCTCCGATACCAGTCCAGCTGACGTAATAGCTACCAAAAACAAAGTCTTCCATGACAAAAATTTCATTGAAGATGAGTGTGAAGGTTCAAATGGGGGAGAAGTCAGTTTGGACAACACAAAATTGAAATCCCAAGAAGCCACAGGTTCTTGCAGTGGTGGTCTCAAAAGAGGGATACCTTTCAAAAAGGCCTTGTATTATAGCTTATGAGACATTAAATTGTTATCTGGAAAACCTAAGTGAAAATGAGAAATCGCCACCAATTCAACTCTGACAGTGGCGGCGGCAGCTCCTTGTTGAAAAAGATCAGAGAGAAATTCCAAAATCACAGGAATAGAAGCAGTGTAATGATCTACATTCATTTTCTGTGACCAAATAGAAAATCTTTTCCATTTACTGACATACAGCCTCCTAGCTGAAGGTTTATCGGAGGACATAAGAATATGTGATACTGAGAATGATACATCATGAAGCCTGACTAGGGATGTCAGACTGAGGTTGCGGATTGAGGGATGTAGAGAACCTGACATGTGAGTCAACAGATCTGGAGCTGGGTCCAGGATCCAAGGATTGTCCAGAAGAAGAGGCTCGAGAAAGGGGAACCAGATCTGGCGAGGCCAGTAAGGAGCAATGAGGATCAAACTTGCTTCCCAGCCGACTGGCATTCTGAATCACTTTGGAAATGAGAGGAAATGGAGGAAAAACATACAGAAGTCCCATGGGCCAATCGTGAGCCACAGCGTCTCTGGATGTCTCCCCCGGAGGGGGAATGAGGGAAAAATAGCGGCTGCATTTTGTATTGACTGGGCTGGCAAAGAAGTCGCAGCAAGGCTGTCTCCATCAGCGAAAAATCTGTTCCACTGTTTCAGAGACCACTCGTGAGGCAGTAGGATTGCCTGGCTGAGCTTGTCGGCTATCACACTGGTCATCCCTGGAATGTGCGTTGCAACCAGAAAGAGCTGGAAAGTAATCGCCCATTCCCAAACTTGCATGCCCTCTCAACAGAGTGGGTAAGATCTGGTACCACCTTGTTTGTTGACATAAACTACCGACATGCTGTCTGACTGCATCGCAATAGTCCCGAGAGGAATAAGGTCTTGAAGTACTTGCAATGCCAGGAGCACCGCCCTCATCTCCAGAACACTGACAAGCAGGTGAGCCTCATGTTCTTGCCATGTGCCTTGGACAGTTCTGCCGAGATAGTGTCCCCCCCCCCCGATCTGGGACGCATCCGTGGTCACAGTGGCAATGAGTTGGGCATGAACAAAAGGGGAGCCCGTGATCAACTGGTTGGGAGCTATCCACCAAAGAAGGTCCTTCTTGCATGATTCCGTCAGCAGGATAGGATGACTTAGCGAGAGATATTGGAAAAATCATTCGGAAGACAGAAGCCACTGGAGAATTTTCATGCGCAACCTGGCCAATGGTACTAATAGAATGGTGGAAGCCATAGTCTCGAGGAGATTAAGAACCCACCTTGCTTTGACCTTCCGCAAAGGAAGATGATGTTGAATTTGAAAGATTAGGTTTTGTGCCCTGTTGGCGGGAAGACAAGCTGTCATGTTCACTGTGTCTACCTCTGCGCCTATAAAAATCACAGATTGAGAGAGCAATAATGCAGATTTTTCCCAATTTATGGAGATCCCTAACTGAGCACAAAGTTGAATAGTGGCGTCTCTGTTCTGGAGGAGTAGATGCCTGGTAGGGGCGGTCAGGAGCCAGTCATCCAAATACGGAAACACCTGGAATCCTTGACGTCTCAGGTGAGCTGTCACTACTGCCATGCATTTGGTGAACACCCTGGGGGCTGTGGTGAGACCAAAGGGCAGAGCATGAAACTGATAATGACTGGCTCCCATCCGGAAGTGTAGATGGCTCCTGGACGCCTTGTCCATTTTTATATGGTAGTAGGCGTCTTAGAGATCTAGAGAGCACATCCAATAGTCTTTCCCTAACAACAGGAGTATCGACTGCAGAGTTACCATCCAAAACTTGTCCTTCATGGATTTGTTTAACCTGCTGAGGTCCAATATTGGCCTCCAATCTCCGGTTCGTTTTGGTACTAAAAAGAACCTGGAGTAAGTTCCGGATCCTATCTGGTCTGCTGGGACAGACTGGATGACTCTTTTTGAAAGCAACTTGTTGATCTCCACAGTTGCCTGATCCCTGTGATTGGGTGGTACATCTGGGATCTTCTTGGGAACAAACGGTGGAAAGGAAAAGGGTATGATATAGCCTCCCTTGTACCCACTTGTCTTGAGTGATATTTAGCCAGGCTTCTGGATACAAAGAAATGCGACCCCCGACCGGCCCCAGAGAAACGCAGTCGGGCCTCACATCAGGAGTGCTGATAAGGCAGTCTCCAAAAGGAATCACGGCCCTGCCTCTAGGGCGACATCTCCCATTTCCTCCTCCTCCTCTGCCTCTGAAGGAGTATTCACCCTGCGTGTCCAGAAAGACCCTCTGGGACTTTCTGAACCACATTTTACCACACCTTTGACCTTTGGGGTATGGTCGAGAGGGAAAAGTAAAACGTACTCCCACGGCAGAAAGCGTCTTTCCTTCTTGCTCACACCAAGTGAGTGTGTCCTTCACCTTGGAAACAAACAATGAGGAACCATCAAATGAGGCGTTGGTGAAAGTAGACTTGAACAGTTCTGCAAAATTACACAAGCACATCCAGGAGTGACGCCTCAGGGCAACTCCTGAACCCCCTACTCTACTCGCTCCATCAGCCATATATGAGATAAGTCACATGGAGGAGTTAACTATAGAATTTAAGGTGGACAACTGAGTAGAGATCTTGTCAGGGACTCCCTCAGTACACACACCTTGTATAGAATTCTCCTAACTCCTTGAGGAGATTCCTCTGTAATCTCGTGAAGTGCGTGAGGTAGTTCAACGATTGAAGGGTAAAAGCCGCTGAACTAAAGATAAGCTTTCCAAATCTGTCAAGAATCCTTATTTGGCGGATGAACAGAGGAAGAAGTCTCCACCAGCTCCTTCTTTGTGGCCGCCGCCACCACCATGGCATCTACGGGAATGCCCTTAGACAAAAACTCTACCAGGAGGGGCAGACAGAAACTTATTGGGTCTCCTGGGGACTGGCTCCACGGCATCAGGAGTATCCCACACCTTTCGACTAACTAGATCCATTAGTTCGTCAAAAGGTGGAGACACCCAAGAGGCAGAAGGTTGAGACTCGAAAGCCTTCAGGTACACCAACTCATCATCAGAAGGGTTGACTGTAGGCCAGTCACACCTCTGCTTAAGAATCTCCAAGATGTCCACGAAGGAGACATCATCAGAGGACAACCTGGGGGACCCTTCCGACTCCTCGAGGTCAGTGTCCGAGGTCAGTGTCCGATGTTAAGGACTCATCCTGGGAATCAACATGCTTCCTCTTAAATAGCCTCTTCCAGGGAGGCCTCCGAAGAGTGGGGGCCACCAGCCGATGGCTCCTGAGGCTGAGGGTCTCTGCTGTCTCCGGAGAGAGTAGGGGTCGAGACCGAATTGAGTGCTCTCGGGGGAAGAGTGCTGGTACCACTGGTAGGGGCTGGAGAATGAGACAGCACGCTCATCATCTCAAATGCTGACCTCTCCGGCTCCGAAGACCTCCCCCGCTCCGAAGAGACAAAGGTTGATACCAGAGCCAGAGCTGTCAGCCCCGAGATAGATGCAAGGTCAGAGCGCACCCTGGTCGACACACCGAGAGGAAGGCTCGGAACCAAAGATAGATTCCAACCCTCCCTGTTGGTGCCGACAGGAGAGCTTTGGCCCTTGGACATGACGGACGGTACCGAGAGTGTCGGAGCCAAACCTGGCTCCAAAGCAGCGACAAAGGGATCTAGAACCGATAGTACCTCCGGTGGCACCAAGCACTCCGGCTCCGAAGGGCCAACATGGCTCAGAGGAGGAATAGCAGACAAGGGCAAAGCTGGATCGAGTGGCTCTGGGACAGACTGGGTCAGAGCCAACAATAATTGGTAAGGCAGACTACTTCAGGGGTCTCAACACTACCCCCTCCACATCTTCTTCCGAAAGGCTCCTGGAAGACATAGTAGGGGATCTTGAGCTAGGGTGCACTGGAGACTTCAGTAACACGGAAACAGGTAGGGAATCCACAGACCGGCTCAGAGAAGCAGATTCAATTGCTGATTCAATCGGTTCCGAGATTGGATCCGAAACGCTTGGAACCGACTCTGACACCACAGTAGTGCTCTCCTTCGGCTCCAAAGGCAGTGGAGTTGAGGAGGCAGATTCTGACTGTTTAGAAGGCGGCTCCGAGACACCAGCTGGCACCGAAGGCCTTTTTGAAGACTTAGATTTGCCAGACTTGGAGGAAGCCGAAGAACTGGATAGAACTTCCTCAAAAGATAGTTTTAGCAGACCCTTGAGTATAAGCTTGTTCTTTCTCTCCTGTAACACCCTAGGAGAGAAAGCATGGCAGAACAAGCACGATTCCTGCAGGTGGATGGCCCCTAAACAGTAGAGACAGCAACTATGGCCATCCGTTAAAGACATCTTTTGGGAGCATTTCATGCACTTCTTAAAACCCGAAGGTTTGTGCTCCTTACTCTCTTTAGACATTACACACACACACACACACACACACACACACACACACACACACACACACACACACACACACACACACACACACACACACACACACGGAAGAAGAAGAAGAATGAGGGAAGAGGACTAGGTCCTCTAACTAAAACGGGCCTAGCCCTACAGAAGAAAGTACCACGAGGACTAGGTCCTCTAATTTAAAATGTCCTAGCCCGGTGGAACAGAAACTTGGTCTTCTAATTTAAACAGTCCAGAAAACGCACACACACAGAAAACTGTAAATAACTCTATGTGGTAACAATTAGAAGAAAACAACTAATATCTAAGGGAGGAACTCCAACCCTTGGCAAATAACCAGTGGATCCTCGCCAAAAATACAATCTCAGATTAAGGAAACTAAGCTGCCAATAATGGTCTAGAAAGACAACAGAATAACAGGAGCCCCTGTTAACTATCAGCGAAAAAACGCCACAAACTAAAACTACCTGATAAGGAAAAAAGCGCAATGGCGCCTACAAGAACTCTAAACTGGTACACAGGATACCAAACTAACAACAAATTTAAGCTAAGAATGCACCGAAAAGGGCAAACAACACTACTGCTGAAGATAATATCACCTTACAACACCGTAATAACTGTAATACAAAATTTAAATAGAAGAATTTAAACACTTAGCCAGAGCCAACAGAAGCACTTGTCGACGTGGCAAACGAGATCTGGAGTTTGTACTGGTGCACTAGGGATACCTGCTTAGCCACGAGCCAACCAGAAGTCTTCAAGCTTGTAAATCGGCCGAGTCGGAGCAGAGGATTGGCACCAAACCCATATGTAAAAACGATGGTGAGACAGGACTACACAACATTAATAGGTTTTGCATTATCATGCATTTTCTAAAGGATAAAAGTCTGAAACGCTATTGACATCAATCCTCAATTTGCCAAAAAACACTTTTTTTTTTAATGAGGGACAGACCAAAAATATGAACATTCTGCAAAAATCTGGACATTTAAGAGATATGTGACAAGCCAATGGGTGAGAACAGTAACACAAACCCATTATCACTTAATTTACCCTAACCAGGGACAATGAAAGTATGCCCTGGCAGCTCATACATGATACAAATTCAAGTTTTTTTGAACCAAGCAATTCTCTGTTCAGACACCAACCACCAGCAATTGAAAAATGAAATACAAAATGAGAGCAACTTTAATAAAGGTAAAAGGAAAGTCTAGTACATGAGCTCCACATTGTAATGATGCACAAGATTACTTTTTACATTACAATAGTCACTTCAACAGTCAAACAGTAGGCTACAGAGAACACAACACTAGTCCATTTGTAAAATAGATTACTCAGCAAGACCCCAAGATTTGAAATGCAAACCAGAATAGCTGTCTTATCAACAAAATTAAAACCAGGTTGCTTTGCAACTGCAAGTTACAAATGTAGGATGGAATTCAAAAAGATGCAGGCCATGACTGGATAGGGCCTCCACCATCCCACAATGCTGACTCATGTCTAAAACCTAGCTCTGCCACCCCCAAACAAATTCAGACCAGGGGTGCACAGTATGCTCACCTATTGTCAGAGGCTATAATGAATTCCAGAACCTATTCCTGGTTTAAGCTGAGAGCAGATGGTCCTGCTGTGTAGCCCCTACCAAACTGACTGAATCTAATGTCCTATCTGTCCACTGGCCACAATAATGTGTGCATGACAGGCTATGAAACAAATGGTGGCATGTTGTAATGCTGTGCATGTTTAGGAAGGAGGCAACCATCATTTACAATCTCTTATACAAGTGCCCACTGTCACAGGTGATGATGAAACAGAAGGCCTGTATACAGCAGCACCCCATATAAGTTGTGAGGAGCTACCTCAACTCCATAAAACATTAAATGTGTACGAGTTAGTTTTGTAATTCACCACCCCCTCCGAAGAATGATATTTTGTTTATTTTTTCAATATCATGGTTCAGATAAAAAGCTTGACTCCTACCTGAGCTGATTAAGGCACTGTTTCTATGGCTAATTCCAAGAGCCTGTTCTGGATAAGACTCACTAAGAAAATATGGTCTATGGCTAGGAAGACATTCTCAAGAAGAAAGGAAGAACTCTGATACATGCTTTACAACCAGATGAAAATACCTCTGTTGCAACAAACATGTGGGCTGGCTGAGCCATCCTTCTTTGAAGTCTCTCGCAAGAGTGCACAGGTGTGTGACAAAACTGGTAAGAACCTTCTTGGCTAGGCAAGAACCATTCTGCTAGCCTCTGTTTTGCTGTTTACCCTGGACCCCACCTCTCTCCAATGCTGTTTTTCTTTTCCCTCAAAGGCCATCTTTTTATTTTGTATACTCCACCCTGGATCACTGACTAGATTTCTTATACAAAAGCCAGTGGTTGGGTTGGTAGGATAGCAGCTGCTGTATTTCCAAACTGGAGGGTGAAATAAATGTTTCACCAATTGTACAGCTTTTTCCTTTTCTCATCCAGGCTGTCAAACAAAGCAAGAAGCTTACCCTTAGCATCTGGAAGAAACTGAACCCTATGCCTTATGTGCCTTCTTATTACTGAAAAGTAAAGTTGTCTAAAATCTTATAACAGTAGATGTCCTTCTCTTTACTGTTGCAGTACTCCTTAAAGAAGGAATGTCTTGCCTCGGGGCAGCCTGTCGCTTGGCCAGTATGGATAAAATTGAAGAATATCTTGTTTGCGCAGTACGTAACATTTTATGTTCCTCACAAAGAATGCACGGCATAAAAGAGATGTACAGATGCAACTACCCAGATCTGAATTGCCCCAGAAGAGAACAACTGTCATAGGACAAAGGAGTCTATACACAACCACAAGTGAAAATTGTAGAACAAACAAGAGGGGGTTGGGAAAGATCCTTTTCAAGCTTATCCATACTGGCCGAGCGATGGGCTACCTGGGATGGGACATCTCTTCTTTAAGGAATACTTCAATAGTGGTATAGAAAGAGATCAGTAGTTGCTTCCCTGACACAGAAATATACAGCATCACAGCTATGTTTGATCATATGCCCAACAACACTAATGTTTTTTCTCTGTTTAATTTCTCCAAATAGTTTGGGTTTCTAATACCATGACAGAAATCAACCTCATTCCTAAGTCAAAGTGATTAAAGTTCATGAAATTAGTATTGTTTCAATCTTAGCAGGCAGGCTTTCTGAAGGAGGAGAAATATGTTTTGTCTTTTGTTTCCTTTTTAATGAATAGGTAGGCCTGGATTGAGTAGGGCCTAAGGAGGGACAAGATTTGGATTGTTCTAAAGCAGTGGAAGGACCGGTCTGGACATCTGTTGCGAGCCTGGGTTCTCCCTCCTTGTCAGCCGACGTCTGCAAAACCTCCACTGTCGTGCTTTCAAGCCATAGGTTCTGCTGCCTCCTGAACGGTACCCACTATACCTAACTCAGCTAGTTCCACATGTTCCTCCAGGCAAACATCAGCCACAGGGGGAACAAAGGGTGGGGGAGGTGCAGCAGTAGGCTCAGGCCTGGAAACTTTGGCCTTCTTTTTAGGAGGCTCGATGGTCTGACTGAACGGCCCTTCCATCACCAAAGTCAGATGTTTAAGACACTGCTTTTCTAAGTAGATGCTTACGGTGTGCAGACAGCTACAAAGAGTCTTAGGCCTGACAAACTGCACAAGTTTTATGGTCATAGTTGGGCCCTAAACAGGAAAGGCAAAGGTCATGGGTGTCCTTATGGGGGATCTGATGTCCGTACCTATACTTTCCTTCCATGGATGACATGAACCTAAGCAGGCATTCAGTGACCAAAAAGAGAAGAAAACGGCCTCGAACGGGGTACTTATCTTAATTTCAAAGCTCTGCTGTCAGAGATGAAGGAACAGCTGTTTGACTAGAGGCAGAGAAGTTCTGAGGAAAGGTACACAAGCAGATGTCACTTTTATGGCCCACTCACCCTATGGCTAACATCAGATGTACCTTGCAGTGACCAAAGCTTTTGTATGCTGGACGGATGTTCAGGAAGCTAAGCAGAGGATAACCCAAAGGTTTTGAATACTGCAACATGGGAAGAGGAGGACATCAGTAGTTGCTTTCCTGACACAGAAATCTACAGTATCACAGTTATGTTTGATCATATGCCAACATCATTAATGTTTTTCTCTGTTTAATTTCTCCAAATCTTTTGGGTTTCTAATACCGTGACAGAAATGAACGCCATTCCTAAGTCAAAGTATGATTAAAGTTCATGAAATTAGTATTGTTTCAATCTTTGATGTTAGCCAGAAGTACTCTTCACAGCACCCGGAATGTGCCCAGGAATGAACACTCCTGCAATTCATATGGAGTTAAATGCATCTGCAACATATCCAAGTACGAATGTAAATTCTTTTTTTTTTTTTTTTTTTTTTTTATAAGACCCATTGCTCCTACTACTACTGGAACTTCTGGGTATCTTTCTTTCATATTTCCCTCGTTTCTGCCTGTAAATCCTAGTATTTTATTATTTTGTCTCTCTATGTAAGACATTGTAGTCACTGGATGTAGCAATTTCAATGATCAATGCTAGTTTTG
Organism: Protopterus annectens; assembly: GCF_019279795.1. Taxonomy (NCBI): domain Eukaryota; kingdom Metazoa; phylum Chordata; order Ceratodontiformes; family Protopteridae; genus Protopterus; species Protopterus annectens. Next base: position 636,856,608 of record NC_056728.1, on the reverse strand, counting down.
TTTGCCTTTCAGAGACTACTTACTATACCTGTTTTTCTGGCATCGATTTTTTGAACTGTTGGTAATGGGTGATCCCATGTGATATACGCTTCATTTTCTATAATGCTTTGTTGCTCATGTTTCCAATACTTCTCAGCTACTTCAGTATTATGTTTGCATAATACCCAATGCATCAGTCTTGCCACATTACTATGCCTTTTAATATACTGTCCTTCTGCCATTAGTATCACACCCACCAACAAAATCTGCAACTGCTACCAATTCGATTTTTTGAACTGTTGGTAATGGGTGATCCCATGTGATATACGCTTCATTTTCTATAATGCTTTGTTGCTCATGTTTCCAATACTTCTCAGCTACTTCAGTATTATGTTTGCATAATACCCAATGCATCAGTCTTGCCACATTACTATGCCTTTTAATATACTGTCCTTCTGCCATTAGTATCACACCCACCAACAAAATCTGCAACTGCTACCAATTCGATTTTTTGAACTGTTGGTAATGGGTGATCCCATGTGATATACGCTTCATTTTCTATAATGCTTTGTTGCTCATGTTTCCAATACTTCTCAGCTACTTCAGTATTATGTTTGCATAATACCCAATGCATCAGTCTTGCCACATTACTATGCCTTTTAATATACTGTCCTTCTGCCATTAGTATCACACCCACCAACAAAATCTGCAACTGCTACCAATTCTATTTTACAAAACCTGCATTGGTCTTTCTCCCACATGTTCAATGAACTTTGTAACCAACATGTTATGTAGTCCACAATCCTGGGCTGCCAATATTAACCTTTTATCATTTGGTTTAAATTCATGTCTCCTTAACCATTCCTGCATTTGGTCCCGATTGACATGAGGTTGTTCTAAAAGTTTAATGTACTTGCAACTATATTTACGCATTTTCAAATTTCCTGCTTTCTCATCTGATCCTTCACCTTGTATTCTTTCCTTTGTTTTTTGGCACACTCAGTTGCTGCCTGATTTTATCTAGTACTGGTTTGATTTTCATTCCTGTTTGACACCGATACACTTCTGCTAAACTAAGTAGGGAAATCATCTTAGACCTAGGTAACAGAAGGAAATATTGCCTACCCAGCTATCTGGAATTTTGTAACTAATTCTATGTCATTTGTGAATACTGATATGATTTATACAAAACTGTGTGTAAAGTACCTTGCTAAAATGTAACCACAACATGCCCTATTGGAATAGGACAGGAATGTATCTGCACTACTGTAATTGTTTAGATGTATACGTTTAATGAAAACCAGAACACAGGAGGTTAACTTGAAAAAATTCTGAGAAAATAGTTGAAATTATTATTTTTTTTTATAATTAACGAGCCATATACACAAGATGTCATCTCTCAGTTTCACTGCAGTAGCAGACACAATGTCTAGAGCTAGAAGTTTTTTGTTTTGTCTTGAAAGAGAAGTGATTACTAGGTTTGAGATGTAGAAGTGTTTTATTATTTTATTACTTCCAGGATCTGCAAACATCTGAGAGAGATGCATTTTTCACAGAGAGATGCTAAATTCTGTTAGTTTCTGACAAAGGGGATTTAGCTTGGGAACTAAAGTCAGGTGACAAAAAGTGATGTCATCCAAGATAACCCAGCAGTAATATTAGATATTAATTCCAGAACTTTCTCAGAGTGAGAGAGAGAGAGAGAGAGACTGTACATTTTGTATCTGTCTTTTGACCTGACATCATCCACTCATCATCACCTTCTGCACTTGATTTGCTGTACATAAGTATTTAGAGCATAGTAACGCTTTTAGATTCAGATAGGAATATAGCGAAGTATAGCTTAGATGCTTTATTTATTACAGACTGTCCTGCAATGTTGTTTTAAATATTTCCTGCGATTTTGAATTCTGATGTAACTGATTACTTACTGGGTATTGTATTGTTCATTTATTATTAAATATATTTAAACCTTTTAATTGTGGCCGGTCTGTTTAGAGGTATTTAAGCTCTTAAGAGTACTTGCATATCAATACGGTGACACCGTACAGGCCACTCCTAAAAAGCCTTGCACTTGGTCAGACTACCATTTGGATTACAGTAACATTACACAGTAAGATTGGACACCCTTTGTTAAGGGCCTTAAAACAATTGGTAAGAGTTGGCTAGTGGCAGTCAGAACTACCTTATAGTCTGGGCAGAAAGCGGGCATAGCTAATAAACCTGTGCCAGCCTTCCCCAGGTGTTTGTGTATTTGTATATAAGTTAAATATCAAAGAGTGTGTGCGTTAGCTATGTGGGCAGGGACACAAAGCACTAGTTGGACAGAGAAGGGTACTGGAGATCTTGGTTTGGCTACTCAGCTGAGATCGCAACCCTATAGCTCTGCCAGTGGGCAGTCTTATTGGGGATCTGGAGAAAGAGGGGAAAAAACAGACCAAGACTGACTGTGATCTCTGTGCGTTCTTAATGGAAATTGCACTTTACTGTGTGTGCACTTGTCCTCCTCCTAGTGTGTATGTTCCACACTGTTGCCAGTGGTGAGGACTGAGGCTCCTTGATTACTGGGCCAGTGGAGGGGCATCACAACTTACTCCTTAAGCTTTAAAATGTTCACTATGTTTGGATCTTATGAAGATAGCATGTATGGTTGCAGTCCTACAACTGCATATCTATACATGTAATATATTTCAAGGAGGCCCATACCTCCTTCACAACAGGGAATATATAATCTTGGTATACAATTAAATTTATAAATCACTCGATAAGCATGAAGCATTTTTCTTGTATTCCTGTCTGATTGGCCCCAAACGCTATTGGATCAGTTGATCACTCCAAATCTGTTAAGGACAGGAACATCAAATTAGTTTACAGCTTGAACTTCGTCCGTAGACGTCAGAGCTGTTTTCAGTATCAATGTCAATTTCCTAAAGTATTCCTTACTAAGTTTTATTTGTATTTGCTCATGTTTTATTGTTGATCCATCATCAATTCCCAAATATTTATACACTCCCTCTTGCTGAAGTTTTTATATCACATTCTTGTCCTAGACTATTTTCTTGGTGCTACACCCTTCCAGTTTTAAAGGTTGCTTTTGCACATTTATCAAGACCAAATGACATTCTTATATTATCTGAGAAAATTTTGATCATTTGTAGTTGTGCTTTCAGTTTCTCATCTGACAAAGCTATACAGTTTTAAATATCCACAAAAAGAAGATGAGAAGTATTTACACTGTTTTCTGGGAGCTGAATTGCAGCCATGAGCTGATCTGTTAAGTAGACAGATTAATGGGCTAAGGGCAAGACAAAAGAGCAGCAGTGACAGAGTCACCCTGGAATACCCCCCTTTGAATTTTTATCCCTGGAAAAACAATTTGTCATTTATCATGTCTTAACTGCAAAGTGGTTTGCCACTGTTTCAAGGTCACTAATGTAATCAATCAGGGTAGGGTGATTTGTAAGCACTCTTTCATCCATTGATGTGGGATGTTGTCAAATACGTTTTTATTGTCTATCCATGACATACTTAGAGAAATGTAAAAAGGGGAAGAATCTATTATAACTAACAACAAATGATCCTTTGTTCCATACAACTTTTTTGTTACCCTTTTATTCTATTGCCATGATTAAGTTTTCTTCTAAATGATTATAAACTCTGTTGGCATCAATTCCAATTTATAGTTTATACACAATCAGAAAGAAAGTTATTGGTCTATTGTTTTTAGGATAGCTTGCAGGAAGTACTGTTCTTCCTGTTGTAAACTAGGATGGGGCCTGTTTGGGGTGAGCATATAAATAGTTCTTACTCATGGCTAAATCTTCATGTAAAGATTTTAATACTTTTAAACCAGAAGTTAGGTACTGCATCATGTTTTTTTCCAATTAAGAGCTTTTCTTAATTTTGTTTCAATTGCTCTCGTCATTACTTCACCCCATTTCTTCATATCCTGTACATTTGAACTTCCTATTCCTTCTTTTAATTCTTCTACCCACTCAGCATATTTGTTATGTTCTACAGGATCTTCACAGATATCTCCAAAATGTGCCCACTTCTTCTTTTTTTTCTGATAGTGTTTCCATTCTATTTGGCTCGTTTCCCAACTCTCTACAAAACCTTTTTGGTCAATAAATTGTTTTGCATTTTTCCTTTATATTTATCTGCACATGTTCTAAGCTTTTTCTGCCTGTGTGGATATCTTAAGTTTTTTATTTACTATAGTGTATGACAGATTCTGAGCTGTTCTGATACTCCGCGTTGCTTTTATCACGTCTGAGTATTTTTGAACTATTCCCTTTTCTGCACTTTTCTAACAGTGACACTGCTCTGTAGTTTTCTCTACTCGATACTTCCATGATGGCATTTGATTTCTCCCCTTCCTTTCCCCTACTGCCTGTGTTTTTGTGGTAAGACTGTTATAAATTTATCTGCACAGTAATGCATCTCATTACTTCTGTTATATTGCATGAATTTTTAACAGTCCAGATTACTGTGTTCCTTGTTTTATCAAATTCCTAGCATTCTGGGTCTTAATGAATTTTTGTAGTCTATTTCATTCATTAATCTTAATATGTCCATCCATCTCTATTAAATCATACTAAACTGCAGATAAGGAAAAGTACACGAAAAGGCACCAGTTTACCCCTGACCCATAGGGAAGTCGCAGTATTCATTCGAATGAGATGGCCTTGTTGAAAGATTGATGCTTCTTTCCCACAAACTGCAAACCAACATTACAGACATTAGATGAACAACTCTCAACCAATTTATTAAGAATATATTCCTAGCAGATCTGGTGAAGATTTATCGAAAATGCCACAACACTTGGAAGACCACCATTTTGTTTTCCCAAGGCAGCTAAAATTAAACACCAACGTTATAAATAAAATAAGATATCCACTAACTGGCTTGTTTCAACATTTCAGCATTTGAATTAAGTTTGCTACAGACATCTTTTACTTAGGAGAAAAAACACAGGAATATGGAACAGAAATATGTAACCATCACAAGAATCGTCAAAACACAACACAAAGTGGGGACAAAATAAATGGATTTACATTTTATTTTCATGTACTTCTGTTACTATTATTTTTATATGGTCTTATTTTATTTCAGTTTATGTTATTTCAAGATTCTGATTACTAAATGCAAAAGCATGACTTGATCTTTGGGTACCCTCCTCCAAACACACAAGTTCAGGTCCACCAGGACATCATGGGGTTTCAATAAATTGAACCCTCCCCTAAACATGCCCCTATGATGTAATGAGAAGAGACTACCTTAGACCCACCCATTAAAAAGTACAGTTTTGTACCTACCATAAATGTAGATGATCGAGTGTTCACACTGCTGCAGTCATCACTGTTGTGTTATCCTGCCGTCAGGCGGTCCCGCAGTCGGCCCGAGTTCCAAAGTCTTGGTCCGGCGTCGGTTGCTGTCGCTTCTTCCCTGACGTCAGTGCGCCAGGGGTATATAAGATGCATCTGATGCCATTTTCTTCAGTTTTTCTTGCCCCAGATGTCAGGTGCCCCCATAGGTAGGCAATACATATTGCTATATAAAAATATACATATAAAAATAAAACAATACTTTCAGTCACAAACAAATACACCACAGAGGTTGTATAGGATAGAAAGGACTAGATTAGTCCAGCTAGTATAGAGGGGATGGAGGGAGGGTAGCCTGGACTGCAGCAGTGTGAACCCTCGAACATCTACATTTATGGTAGGTACAAAACTGTACTATGTTCATCGTGTTACACTGCTGCAGTCATCACTATTGGGTTGAATCCCAAAGCTAAGGATGGGTGGTGGAACTAAACAGGGTTTGGGGAGGCTAGTAGGCCCTGCAGAACTGCAGTGGCAAAGCCAGCTCTGGTTTTAGAGTATAGAGGTAAGTGATAGTGCTTGGTGAAGGTGTGCACTGAACTCCAAGTGGCAGCCTCCAAAATATCCTTGGTTGGTACCCCTCTGAGGAAGGCTGTTGATGTTGCTGTAGCCCTGGTGGAATGGGGCCTGATGTTACCAGGCACAGATTTCCCATGGTGTGTGTAGCAGAAACGGATACAATGTCCTATCCATTTTGAAATGGTCTGTTTTGAGATAGCTTTTCCTTGAGATCCTGCAGCATAGGATACAAAGAGCTGGTCAGACTTTCTGAAAGCCTTAGTTTTATCCAAGTAGTAACGTAATTGCCTGTGAATGTCCAAAGAGTGTAGGAGCCTTTCCCCTTTGTTCTGGGGGTTTGGATAAAAGGTGGGCAAATGAATGGTTTGGTTTAGGGCCACACTGGATACCATCTTTGGCATAAAGGAAGGGTTAGTTTGTAAAGAGACTCTTGTCTTGATGAAAAATAATGAAAGGCTCCACTGCCATTAGGGCCTGTAGTTCTAAGACTCTTCGTGCTGAAGTTATTGCTAGCAGCAGGGCAGTTTTCCATGATAGGAACTGTAGATCAGCAGTGAAAGCTGGTTCAAAGGGCGGAAGCGTTAGCTTTTCCAGAACAAAGTTGAGATCCCAAGTTGGTGTTGGTGCTCTCGGAACTGTCTTAGTAATGGATGTGAAAATATAGGAGGATCCGTGTTGTATTGAGCTGAAATAGCTGAGGCGTGTATCTTAATAGATGAGAAGGAAAGTCATTTGTGCAACATCTCAGTTAAATATTGAAGAATCTGAGGAATATTTGGGACAAGGGGATTTTGGCCCTTAGCCTCGTTCCAGGCGCAGAATCTTTTCCATTTGTCTGAATAGACTTTCCTGGTGCTGGGCCTCCAGGCATCCAGAATGACATCCATCACAGATTTAGAGAGAAGTGTTGACTGGTTATTTAGGCAATTTGCCATGCAGCCAGATTTAAAGTCTTGAGCTGGCTGTGTAGAATCTGATTGTTTTGCTGAGTGAGCAGGTGAGGAATTGTAGACAAAATCCATGGTGGGCCTGGAGCCATGTTCCTTAGTATTGGATACCAGTGTTGGCGTGGCCAGTTTGGAGCAATGAGTATCATTTGTGGCCTCTCTAATCTGGCTTTCAGCAGCACCTTTGCCAGAAGAGGCAGTGGAGGAAAGGTATACACTGTCAATGTTTTCCAACTGAATGAGAGGGCGTCCACTTTCCAAGCTAGTGTGTGGTATGTCCTTGTGCAGAATTTCCGTAGTTGGTAGTTTTGGGGGGAAGCAAACAGATCTATGTCTGGGCTCCCCCATTTTTGAGTTATCATTGCGAATACTTGTGGATCTAGTTTCCACTCGTGAGGATCTGTGATGTTTCTGCTAAGATCGTCTGCCAGTGTGTTTTTCTTTCCTGGCAGGAATCGTGCTTGTAGTTGAACTTGGTAGGTCAGTGCTGTGTTCCACAAGGTCATTGCTTGTCTGCATAGGGGATAGGAGTGTGTGCCCCCTTGCTTGTTTATGTACCACATCACTGTGGTGTTGTCAGTCTTTATTAGGAGTTGCCCTGGATGTAGGAGGTCCTTGAAAGCTGATAGGGCATTTTGTACAGCTAGCATTTCTTTTTGATTGATATGCACATGCCTTTGGTTTGCAGACCATTTGCCCTGAATACACTGTCCTGCCATGTGTGCTCCCCAGGCATAATCTGATGCATCTGTTGTTATAGTTTGCCTGGCTGTGGGTAAGGTGAAAGGCTGACCCTTGTTGACGTGACATGCCTAAGCCCAACATAGAAACTCCTATTGAAGGCAGGGAATGAGTGGAATTATTGTTTCCAAGTTGTGGCTGTGTTGAGACCATACGCTTTTCAGATACCATTGTAATTTCCTCATATGCAGTTTTGCAAATGGTATTAGTAGTATGCAAGATGCCATGAATCCCAAGGCCAGCAGAATTTTTCTTGCAGGGAGTTGGGTCTTTGTTGCCATAATTTTGAAGTATTGAGTCAGTTGTCTTTGCTCGTCTGGCGTGAGGTAAGCCATCTGGGCCGTTGTATTTAAGCTGGCACCCAGGAATAGTATGTCTTGTGAGGGGACTAGTTTTGACTTCTTTTCGTTTACTGTGTACCCTAGGCAACTTAGAAGGTTTTTGACAAACGCCAGATGCTTTAATAGAATGCCCTTGCTTTCTGCTTGAATAAGGCAGTCGTCCAGGTTTGGATATATTTGAATTCCTCTTTGTCTGCAGTATGGAATTACTGGTGCCAGGCATTTTGTGAAGACCCTGGGTGCAGTAGATAAGCCAAAGGGCAGTGCAGAGAATTGGTAATGGGTTGAACCTGCAATAAATCGGAGGCATCTTCTGCAATTTTGTCTGATAGGGACATGCAGGTATGTCTCCTTGAGGTCCAACGTTACTAGTCAAGCCTTCTTGCCCAGGCATGGGAAGAAGTTGCTGTAGTGTTAGCATCTTGAATTTGGGTACATCCAGGTATGTGTTTAGAATTGAGAGGTCCAGAATGGGTCTCCAGGCTTTGTCCTTTCGGGGAACTAGAAACAGTCTTGAGTAAAATCCTTGTCCTTACTCCTGTGTAGGAACCTGTTGAATGGCTCTCATGTCCATGAGAGCTGAAATTTTCTTTTGAGCCTCTGCCCACTGATTTGGTGGCAGATTTGGCATTCCTTTTATCCTTGGTAATGTGTGAAAGTGGAATCTGTATCCTTGAGATACAATACTTAGGACCCATTTGTCTTTTGTGATGATGTGCCAACTGTTTGCAAAAATAGCTAGTTTTCCCCCCAAGGGAGCTGCCAAGAGGGCTTTGCTTGGTAGTCTGAGGGGTAAGTCATTGTGTTTGTTTCTGGTAGTTTGAGACCTGTCTTCTCCTCCTTTTTGGGTTGTGGCACTCCATTGTCGAGGCTGGTAAGAGCCTTGTGGCTGGCCTCTGCCTCTTGGGCGTCTGTATCTGCCCCTCTGCGGTCTGGCAGAAGCTGGAAAGGACCAGTTTTTGGTTGGCCAATTTCTGCTGAAAGGAGGAGGTTTAACCTGTAAAAAAATCCTTGACCAGACGTCTGCATAGATTTTGCCTTATCCTCCATTTTCTTTAAAACTTCTTCTGCTTTTACACCAAATAAAACATCCTGCTGTAAGGGTGCATCCAATAACTTTGCTTTAACATGATCAGGTAAAGTTTGTTCTTTTAACCAAGCATGCCTACGTATGACAGAGCCTGTCATTGCTGCTCTACAAGAAGCTTCCAATGAATCAAATTCACATTGCAAAGTATGTTTTCCCACTTGTTCAGCTGAATGCAACAAATCTTGCATTTCCTTGTAATCTGGCTGGTCTGTATGTGCGAGAATTTTTTGTTTTTTGTTTAATTGAGACATCAGATATTGTTGATATTTCAGCATGTGAAACTGACAATTTAAGGCCCTCATAGCTAGAGTAGCTGAAGTATATACTTTCTTTCCCCATCTGTCTAGTGCTCTAGAATCCCTTTCAGAGGGCACAGGATTTTTAGCAGTAGAGGCTTTAACACCTTTGGGACCCTGGGAAATGGTTTCTGGGTCATCAACAGGGCTTTTATACAGGAATTTGTGTGAGTCAGGGACTCTGTAGTATCTGTCTGGTTTGGCTGGCGCAGAAGGTAGTGAATCTGGGTTAAGGCTAGATTCTGAATAAACATCATCCACAATGTCTAACAGGTGGAATTGCAAGTGGTCTGTGCTGGTGTAGTAAAAGGAACTCTCGGAGCCTTTTCTTAGACTCAGAGTAATCCTGGCCTTCCCAGTGGAAATGTTCCCTCATAGTATGTAAGGTTTCCCCAAAAGAGAAGTCTTCTGGGGGAGATGCAGAAAAGATGGACTCTTCAGCATCAGAATCTTCATAAGGGGGGAAGGAATATTCCTGTTCCTCAGAAGAGTCTGATGAAATTGAAACCTGGTCGGAGGAAGCGTAGTCGTCCTCCTGCCTTGGCCTTTTATCAGGAGGGGGATGGGAACCCCTGATTAGGGTAATTAAGTCTTCAGCCATCTTAAGCATCTGTTTCCTAGGCATGGGGCCTTGTACTGGAGACGGCTGTGCAGTCTTCTTTGTTTTTAAAGGAGTTTTCAGTTTTGCATAGGATATAATAGCGAGTGTAGTCAGTCTGAAGACACCTTCAGCAACTGAAGGCGTTTCAACTGCATCGGAATCTCCTTCAGGTATGGAGTCGGAAGGGCCTAAAGGTAAAGGTTGTGGAGGCCTAGTAATCTCCGCTTGTGAATCGGATGAAGCCTGGGGTTCTAAATCAGCGGTCGTCAGGGGCTGCGTAGTCGCCTCAATGAAAACCGGAGAACCGGCAAATGGCCTAGCAGAGGCCTCAGAATCCGGTTTGGATTTCAGCTGCCTGTCCTTATCTTTGCATTTTTTATGCATTCCTGTCGTCGATTGCTCCGACGGCATGGTATAATTAAATTTCCTACCAAAGTAATGTCGGGCGAAATCAAACCGATGTTTAATAGTTTGTTTATTAAACCTATCACAAAAAGTACAGTTTTGTACCTACCATAAATGTAGATGTTCGAGGATTCCCTTGCTGCAGTCCTGACTATTGGGTATAGTCCGCGTCCCAGTCGGCCCGAATACCAGAGTATAAGGCTGACGTCGGTCATGGCGCCTTAGACTGACGTCAGTACGTCAGGGTACTAATGCGCATGACCGACGTCATTTCCTCAGTCTTTTCTTGCCCCAGATGTCAGAAGACCCAAAAAGACAAGTCCCAAAAACAACCTGCACCAATAAACATGTACAATATATACAGTAATATATATATATATACAAAAAATATAAGCATGTAAACTCACCTACACAACCACCCTGAAACACAGAGGGAAGGAGGGAGGGTAAATTGGACTGCAGCAAGGGAATCCTCGAACATCTACATTTATGGTAGGTACAAAACTGTACTATGTTCTTCGTCTTCCCTTGCTGCAGTCCTGACTATTGGGTAGAATCCCAAAGCAGAGGTAAGGGAGGCTGGCAAATTATAAAGTAGCAGGAGCTGACAACATGCCTTGTAAAACAGCTGTGGCAAAACCAGCTCTAGTCTTAGAGTATATAGGCAGGTGATAATGCCTAGAGAAAGTATGCACTGAACTCCAAGTAGCTGCTTCCAGAATATCCTTAGTTGCCACCCCCCTTAGAAATGCTGTTGAAGTGGCAGTAGCCCTAGTGGAATGAGGCCTAATCCCAGCTGGAACCTCTTTGCCATGATGGGAATAACAAAATGCAATGCAAAAGCCAATCCACCTAGAAATAGTTTGTTTTGACACAGGCTTGCCCTGTGAACTCAAAGCAAAAGAAACAAGTAACTGCTGAGACTGCCTAAAATCTTTAGTCCTGCTCAAATAATAACGCAATTGCCTGTGTACATCTAAAGTGTGCAAAATCTTTTCCCCTTTATTTTGAGGATCTGCAAAAAACGTAGGCAAATGAATAGTTTGGTTTAAAGCCACACTAGAAACCACCTTCGGCATAAAGGAAGGATTAGTACGTAATGAAACCCTGTCCTTATGGAAAACCAAAAGGGCTCTACTGCCATAAGGGCCTGCAACTCAGACACCCTTCTTGCAGAAGTAATAGCCAACAGAAAAGCAGTCTTCCATGACAAATATTTCAATTCAGCAGTAGCTGCAGGCTCAAAAGGTTGTAGAGTAAGTTTTTCCAACACAAAATTGAGATCCCAAGCAGGAGTAGGAGCTCTACGTGGGGGTCTTATATTCTTTGCCCTCTAAGAAACTGCTTGAACAAAGGATGCGAAAACAAAGGTGGGTCACAATCATAGTGAGCTGAAATTGCTGCAGCATGAATCTTTATGGAAGAGAAGGACAAACCTTTGTCCAATAATTCAGTAAGATATTGAAGAGCCACACTCAAATTAGGCTCTGAAATCTCCAAATTCTTTGCTGTACTCCAAAATAAAAATCTCTTCCATTTTTCTGTACACTCTCCTAGTACTAGGCCTTCTAGCTTCCATAATCACATTTAAAACTTGTTGAGGAAGCTGAGACCTACCGTGCTTCAACACAGAATATGCCAAGCTGTGAGATGAAGAGATTGAAGCTTGACATTGAGCAGATGACCGTCCTTCTGAGATAACAGATGAGGAATCAGAGGTAAAGGCCATGGAGGCTTCTTTACAAGACTCCTTAGAAGTGGGTACCAGTGTTGCCGAGGCCAATCTGGAGCTATCAAAATCATCCTTGGCCTGTCTTGTCTGACCTTTAGTAATACCTTTGGAAGAAGAGGTAGAGGTGGAAAGGCATAGACATGAAGGTTTTTCCAACTGAAAGACAGAGCATCCACTTTCCAAGCTGTGTGATGAAACCCCTTTGTGCAATACTTTGGCAGCTGGTGGTTTAGTGGAGAAGCGAACAGATCTATGTCTGGAGTTCCCCATGACACTGTCAATTTCTGAAATACATGAAGATCCAGTTTCCACTCGTGGGGATCCATGATTTGTCTGCTTAATACATCTGCTAGGGAGTTCTGTGCTCCTGGCAGAAACCTTGCCTGAAGAGTCAGTTGCAGGCTTAACGCAGTCTCCCATAAAATCATTGCTTGCCTGCATAGAGGATAAGAATGTGTTCCCCCTTGCTTGTTGATGTACCACATGACAGTTGTGTTGTCTGTCAGAATCAACACCTGCCCTGGAAGAAGTAACTCCTTGAACGCCATCAATGCAAACTGGACTGCTAACATCTCCTTCATGTTGATATGTAGATGCTGTAGTCTGGCAGGCCACTTGTCTTGTATCCACTTTCCATTTAGATGAGCTCCCCAAGCAGTGTCCGAGGCATCTGTCGTTAAAATCTGACTCGCCTCTGGCCGGGTCACAGAGAGTCCCTTGTTTAGGTGACATTCCTGAGCCCACCACAAGAATTCCTTTTGAAGGCAAGGTATTATTTGAATGACAGTGTCCAAATCTTGGCAGTGCTGTGTCCATACATTTTGAGATACCATTGCAGCTTCCTCATATGCAGTTTGGCATTGGGAAGCACCAGAATACAAGATGCCATGAACCCTAATGCTTGAAGGACTGTCCTTGCAGTCAGCACGGACTGATGAGATAGTTGATGGAAGTAAAGTGACAGACTCTTTTGTTTGTCCGGGGTTAAAAGGCCATCTGAGCTGCTGTATTCAGTCTCACACCCAGAAAGCACATGTCTTGAGAGGGTACTAGACTGGACTTTATTTCGTTCACAGAATACCCTAGGCATCTTAGCACTGCTATGACATATTCCAGATGCTGTAGAAGGTGTTCCTTTTCTTGAGCCAGAATCAGGCAGTCGTCCAAGTAAGGATAGATTTGAATGCCTTGAAGCCTGAAGTAAGCTATCACTGGAGCCAGAACCTTTGTGAATACTCTGGGCAGTAGATAAGCCAAAGGGCAATGCAGAGAACTGATAATGAAAATCTCCAGTTCAAACCGCAGATACTTTCTGCAACTTAGCCTTATAGGCACATGAAGGTAAGCTTCCTTGAGATCCAAAGTTACCATCCAGTGATCCTTGCCCAGCAGAGGTAACAGTTGCTGTAACGTCAACATCTTGAACTTGGGAATGTCCAGATAAGTGTTGAGGATAGATAAATCCAGAATTGGTCTCCACGTGTTCCCCTTCTTTGGTACTAGGAACAGGCGAGAATAAAATCCGAAGCCCCTTTCTGATACAGGGACTGGCTGAATGGCCCCTATCTGGAGTAACTGAGAAACTTGCTTGTGAGCCTCTTTTCTTTGTGGAGGAGGAACATCTGGCATGCCTTTGAAAGGGGCATTGTGTGGAAATAAAATCTGTAACCGTGATGAATAATATCCAGCACCCATCTGTCTTGAGTGATTAAATCCCAATTTTCTTTGAAAAGAGACAATCTTCCTCCCAAAGGAGCTGCCAGACGAGAGTCCACTGGCAGCTGAAAAGGCAGGTCATTGGTTCTGCTTACGAAAGGACTGACCCCTGCCCTCACCAGAAGTCTGAGCAGGTGAACTGTCTGATCTAGGCCTAAACGAACCTTGAGCCCTGCCCCTACCACGTCTAGACCTACCCCTAGACTGGGAACCATAAGCAGGATATGTCCACCCCTTAGCAGGCCAATTTCTACTAAACTTGGAGGCTGCACCTGCAAAAATCTTTAACAGTCTGCATAGACTTAGCTTTGTCCTCCATTTTCTTTAAAACTGCTTCCACAGGCGGTCCAAACAACACATCAGACTGTAAAGGAGCATCCAAAATCCTAGTCTTAACATGCTCAGCTAAATTCTGATCCTTCAACCAGGCATGTCTGCGAAGAACAGAACTAGTAGCAGCCACCCTCGAGGAGGCCTGAACAGCATCAAAACCACACTGCAAAGAATGCTTACCCACTTGTTCAGACACATGAACCAAATCCAGCAATTCTTTACACTCAATACCTTCCGCCAAAGCATCCACCTTAGATTTCAATTGTGAAAGGAGATAATTTTGATATTTCAGCATATGAAACTGACAATTCAACGCCCTCATGGCTAGAGTGGAAGAAGTATATACTTTCTTACCCCACCTATCCAAAGCCCTTGCCTCTTTATCAGAGGGTACAGGATTTTTAACCACAGAAGCTTTAACACCTTTAGGCCCCTGAGAAACAGTTTCTGGGTCCGCCCTGGGACTCTTAAACAAATACTTATGAGCTTGGGCACCCTATAATACCTATCAGGCTTAACAGGAGCAGGAGGCAAGGAGTCAGGGTTCATAGAAGCCTCTGCAAAACATCCTCCACCACATTCAACACAGGAGGAATAGCTAAGGGCCTATGCTGGGGCAAAACAAGAATTCCCTAAGCCTTTTCTGGAGTCAGAGTAATCTTGGCCTTCCCATTTAAAGTGCTCCCTCATGGAGTGAAGAGTCTCTGAAAATGAAAAATCCTCAGGAGGAGAAGCTGAAGGAGTGGAATCATCCACATCAGAATCAGAATAAGTAGGAAACTCTTGCAAGTCTTCCACAGAAGACTCTGAAGCCTGTGAACACTGTTCAAAACTATCAAACTCCTGTTCCACCCTAGGCCTCTTATCAGGTGGGGCATAGAACCTCTAATCAGAGTAATCAAATCTTCTGCCATTTTAAGCATATGTTTCTTAGGCACAGAGCCGAAATGCTAGGAGAAGCCCCACAGAAGCTGAACTTGGCCTACCTCTAAAAGAAGCTTTGGCAACAGAAGGAGAGGCCCTAACTACCTTGGGAAGAGAGGGAAGAACAGTTACCTGAGAAGCCCCTCAGCCTGGCCTACCTCCTGAGAGGGCACATCCTGTAACAGTAAAGTATCTGCCTGAGACTCCATAGAGACTCCTGGCAAAACCTCTGGCTCCCCTGAGCCTTCTAAAGGACCGACGTCCGGGACTGCCGGTTCCTCACCCCTAGGCTTCACTGTTTTGTCCTTGCGCTTCTTGGATGAAGCAGGCGTCGGAGCATCCGACGGCATATTATAATTGCAACGCTTCCCAAACACTAACCTAGCACAATCAAGCCTCCTCTTAATAGTGCGCTTGTTAAATCTAGCACAAGAGCGGCAACCAACAACGTCGTGCTCAGGCCCTAAACAAGGTATACACAATGTATGATAATCCCTATGCGGTATCTGCTTCCCACAAGAAATACAGTTATTCACTTTTTCTGACATCCGGTTAAATACTGAGGCAAGAAAAAACCAAAATGTTCCCCAACGGGGTTACTTAGCCAACTCTGTTTTCGGTCTGAAACTCCGGTTTCGGAAAATCTCAGAACGCCAACCTGCACTCGCAAAATTGCTTCTGCATCGGACCATGCGGCAAAAAAGACTGAGGAAATGACGTCGGTCATGCGCATTAGTACCCTGACGTACTGACGTCAGTCTAAGGCGCCATGACCGACGTCAGCCTTATACTCTGGTATTCGGGCCGACTGGGACGCGGACTATACCCAATAGTCAGGACTGCAGCAAGGGAAGACGAAGAACATCAGACAACCTGTGACGTCGTGGTCTGGACCTACGCAAGGAATACAATAGGAATGAAAGTCCTTATGAGGTATTTGCTTCCCACAAGAAATGCAATTGTTAACTTTTTCTGACATTGGACTGAGGCAAGAAAAGGTTCCCCAACAGGGTACTTAGCTTTATGAAGACTTCGGTCTGAAATTTGATTTGAAAATCTCAGGATTCGGCCGACCGGCACTTGCGAACTGCTTCTGCTTCGCGCAGCAAGAAAGACTGAAGAAAATGGCGTCGGATGCATCTTATATACTCTTGGTGCACTGACGTCAGGGAAGAAGCGACAGCAACCGACGCCGGACCAAGACTTTGCAACTCGGGCCGACTGCAGGACCGCCTGACGGCAGGATAACCCAACAGTGATGACTGCAGCAGTGTAACACGATGAACATCTGTAATTAAAAAGCCTGACAATCACTTGCACTCAGCCTTCTAAGCAGAGCTCATCTGCTAATAAAGGAACCCACACTTTGAACGGAACTTATACTTGGGGTTTATTACTTTTCCATAATGAAGGACTACTGAATTATTCTTCCCTAAAGAGGGACTACCAAATTACCTCCCACAGGCACCAGGACCCAACCAAACAAGTACTACCCTAGGACCATGAGAGAAAGAATCATCTGCTACCACAAGCGAATCTCCCCCAGAGACAACTCCTCATACACAGGCAAGTGGATAATACTTTTTCTCTCTATTAAATCAGGCAACTCTTCCCTTAGATCATTTTCTTCTAAACTGAGGGTACATTCTTTGCTCTCCATTTAATGTGGGCATTCTACAGAAAGTTCCAGAACATCTTCTTGTGTCAACATTCTCTTCAGTTTCATCCTGTGCCGTCCATTGCTCTTTCATATGGGAAGTCACTGGTCTATCACTCAGAACACTGAATGCATTACAGTTGCCACAGTTTCCTGATCTGACCCCTGCTGTACAACTCCAACTAATCTTTTATACTGGTCTCCTATTGAAGGCTCTGAAGTATCTTCATATGGCAACTGATCAGATGCTTCCTGCTCCACTGGTTTCTCCTTAATTTGGGGATTCATTTTTTTATCCTGCTGTGGTATTAGCAGAGTAGATTTTCAATATTAAATCCTTTACTTCACAGGTAATCCATAACCTTATTTTCTATTTCTTTAACTTCTCCCTTACTAACCCTCCTTTCCTTCTCATGGCAGTTTGAGACAGTCTATGCATATTTTGTAATAGGGGTTTTATTGTAACCACGTGCTACCACATACCCTGTCTGCCCAAGATGTCAGTCTGTTACTGCAGCATATTCGACTGACAATTAATAGCCCTAATACCTAAAGTGGAGAATGGGTAAACTTCTTGCCTAAAATGACCCAGACTTGTACTGTCACTAGGGAATGTGTTACTGAATTAACACTGGTTCCACCGCAGCATCAAGAAAAATCATCTCAGGGTCTGCCACTGTTTTTATTCACATCTATTATTCTATTAACCAGGTATGCCCACTGAACAAACCATTTCTTTTCAACTGTGACTAAGGAACACTGCCTGATTAAATGACTTGGTCAGTGTCTCACAGCAGGTAAAATGGGAGGTAGAAAAAGCCAAAACTCTGTACTCCGATGACAGGAAACAGCTCAATAACAGTTCATAGCCTTAATCCTCTGCACTAGCTGCAAGACAGTGCCAGTAGTTACTTCCCTGGCCTAAGCATTTAAAGCATCATACCAATTATGTTGCGTTTTTCCAAAAGTAACCTTCTTTGTACTTTAGGGTGTTTGTGTGTGCATTGTTAGCCTGTATCATAACTCAGAAGAAGTAAAGCCGTCTTTGGCCAGTGCTTACTCTTTGAGCCACAAGTCATACGGTCAGGGAAGGCTCCCTCCTACAGGGAGCATAGTTGTGATGTAGGTGGATGGTTCCCCAGAAAGGGGAAGGGAGGTGTTACACGATCCTTTGCCATGCTGCTGCATGTTCCTTGGCATTTACAATGAAAAGAGCCAGAATACCATCAGGCTACTACAGAAGGTGCAAGAGACTACAGGAAGACCTCTTTTTTAAAGCTAACTACAGTCCCTTTGTCTGTAGCATGCAATTCCTGAGCAGTCAGTATACAAAGAAAAGGGGAGTGTTTTCTAGAGATAAGAACCCCAAGTTTGTCCCGTGTTTTCTGAAGACTGGAGTTTGGCTGTAATATACTAGTCAATCCTGGCGAGGCCTGGCTTAGGCTTAGCTATGGGACTACTATTCCACAGGGGCAGTGACAGGAAGAGATGCAAAGGAAACGAGCACTGGGGACAAAAAATGCTATACCTTCCTACAGCTCACAAACCCTAGTGGAGCTGCTGGGGTTACAAATACTGTACAGTGTCGACACGTGGCACATTTCAACATCAGCTTTTTTGCTTTTTCCATCTTTCCATCATGTTTAATCTACTGCCCCCGTAAATGAGCTGATAGTAAAAGGCTCTCTTGTTGAGGCAGGGATGGGCATCTTTTGGCTTAACTCTTATATCAAGAAAGGCCTGAAAATTATAGGCCATGTGAAATAGGGTGTGTTCTTCTTAAAGTGCAGTGATTGTCTTTCTCCTAGAAAGAGATAAACACAAACAAAGCAAGTTGGGAAAAGGGTCTCCTGCTAGTACATTATCTTTCTGAAAGCATTAGAGACCTTGAAAAGACCCTGGAGTTTACATAAAATTAGATAAAACGCTCAATACTGGGTTCTTATTGCATTGCTTTTGCACGTTATCTAGTCACAGCCAGGGAGACAGCTACAGAATGTTCTTTGGAGCGCAACAGAAATTAATCTGGGAAAGGTTACCCTCCTTTTTCAACTGAATGACCTGTAGTTTTCCTCAGTGTAGGAAGGAAACCAGCACCACACTGGGGATGCCCAAAACTCAAAGTAAGACGGAATGAATTGGTGGCTACCTGTAGCCAATTCTGAAGCATAAAGAATGATATTCCAACAATGATTCTTATGTTGAACATTAGATGTTATATATCATCTTGCTTCTCCTTGCTGTCTGAGTGATTCTGTTACTGTGGATCATGAAATGCTGGCAGGCATGAGTTCTTCTATGGTCTGAGATTGTTCTTGAGAGTTTTCATCTTACTCTTGTGTCACACATCGCAGATGGTCTTTAGTTCATTTTTTTCAGTATTTATCTGGAGGTGTGCAAGGTGCATCAGAGCTCGAGCATGAAGACCTTTCTGTTTACTGTAAATGGAAGAAGTATATATCAGTCTTATGGTGATCCCTCTGTTTGTATCTTTGTTTATTCAGAAACAAGTGTTGGACTTGACCACTCTTGAATAATGTCCTGATTTTACACTTCATACCATTTTGTGCTGCTGTTAGATTTTCTTACCACTTCCCCCATATTACATAAAATGGGAATATTCTAGAATATGCATCTCCTGTCCATGATCTGAATCAATTCCCAACAAAAGGCTGATTTTCTTAAGGACTGCCAGCTGACAAGTCCAATTACCTTAATTAATAATACAACTTTGCTGGACTTGGTAATCATTATTCATGTAACACTGTCATCTCTTGAACTAGTGCAGCATATTTACATTAGCCTTACAGATGGAACTTGGAGAAATGTAGCAGCTGCTAAATTCTGTAGTAAGGCGTTCAGCTGATCTCCCTGCCCTTATCACATAGTTACTGCATTAGTATATACACTGGTTGCTGTCAGGTCTGTATCTTCACAGCCCTGCCCAACCTGGGTCCTGCTTACTTCTAAAAAGCCGGTGAGCAACTATTCCCTGGCAAAGTCCTTTAGTCATCAAGAGTGGGTTTGCATCTTTCCAAGAACCCACTCTAAGCCATAGGATATGATTTATTTTACTTACCTTTATTTATTTTTATTTATTTACATTTGTTGACCGGGAGTGTCCGACTGGACGTAGGTCCATTTTCAGCGGAGGCCCGGGGAGAAAAGCTCCACAGTTAAAATATACAGACAGTAGTTGCATTGGATTTACATAGCAATTAACAATTACAAACATAGTTACAGATGAAGAACATAGTACCATCAGTAGACAACTAGAATCTTTATCATCTGCGAAGTACATAACAGACATTAACAATTGTTACATTAAGAAGTTCCTGCTGTATAATAAGTAGTTAGGCTTATAAGCATCCGAGCTTGCTTGTTCCTTTAAAACCATCTAACTTCTTTGATTCAGGTGAATGATTCTGAGGGCCTTTTAGTACCACATCTATGAGGGCTTACTTGCAATCACTTAGAGGATTTGTTTTAAATTCTGCAATCTAATTATCTAGTTATTTGTTTTCTGCAATATTTAAGATGTTTTAGTCTGTCATTTTTATATTTGTTACTGTATTATCCAGCAACAGGCACCTGATTACATTGCATAAATTGTGCTGCCATTTCCAATATGTAATGTGGTCTACAATGTCTCATATTCTTCATTTACTCATCTATGTTGTTACTTTGATTCCTTCATTTATGTAGAGGGTTACATCATATCATATGTTATCTACTCCTTCCTTCCTAAAATCAAGTATCCAGTGTTCTTACATTACTGCCATAATCATCAACAAACTTTTCTTCAATCAAGGCCTCTAGATAAGACATTGTTTTTGACATGTACCATAAAAATTAAATTCACAGTCTTTCACTTTTTCTTTTGTATTGCACCTTCTGGCTTCATCCCTGTACATATATTTGTTCTTCCCTATTTAGCACTGATATTTTGAGTGTGAGCCACCTTACAATTAACATCCCTAGTTGCACTGATGACTTCATGGGTAAGGCCAGGATTGCACTGCTGCTTTCCTGTGCTTCACCACTGGTTTGTGTAAAAAAAAAAAAAACTTGCTGTCACTTAAAGTTTATTATTTTGAATTTTAATTTCCATTTCATATGAATGCAAATCATCACAAACTAGCACAAATGTGCATGTTTCCCACTGCATCCCTATACCTATTACAGTCAAAAATGTTCAAATACACTGAACATTACACAATACACAGCAACTTATTCCTCACTGGACAGGGAGAATTTCCAAGAATGTAACTAGGTATGGCACTGTTGAAGCCTCCTCCCCAGCTAATCAGGTTCCTGTGTTGCAGTGATTTCTCTCTCAAAAAAAGCAAGCTATATTCCTTATATAGATAATTAATTCCAGTTTCCTACTCTGTGACTCCACTCCCACAGTCCTGACTCCTTACTCTTCTCAAGTCTGGGTGCAAGATATACATCTGATATTCCATTACCTCCCTCCCTAGCTCTAATGAAGTCTCCCAAAGGGTTGTCTTTTCTTCTGGAGCTTCATACATTTTCCAGGTACGTCATATGGGGTATGATTTGAGGAAAACATTATCAGTGTCCATATGTATTTCACAGCAATGTAAATTACAACAGTCTTGTACTTGAGAAGCTACAAAGAGGACCACCTCTGTGACCTGCAAAACATAATAGTACTTTGGATATAAATTAAAAAAACATCAAATTTACAGATCTATAAAAGGTCACTAACCTGTAAAAATATTTGCTGTAGCCTTTCAGTGCAGTTTTTGTACCAAGGTGTATTAAAGTCAGTTCCTGCAGTTTCACAGCGTACTAAATGCTCAGTCAAAATCATTATAAACCGCTAGGAAACAAGAAAGCAACAAATTAGATTGTGAAACAGCACAAACAGTAATCTTTCTCAAATATTATGGCAGTCTTCAACATGGTACTTAGCAGTTTACATGCATCCAGACAATACACAATGAAAACTAAGCAACCTTTACAAAAACCTGCATGAAAACGGAAAACTAAGAGAATGGAACACCACAAAATGCAATCTTTTCAGTCAATGATGTTTCACTTGTGGAAAGAGAGAATTTTGATAACGTTCCTTTTGCTGAAGCTCTCTGAAGGGGGGGGGGGAGCAAGCAAGTCCTTTAAACACCTGGCTTGCTTAATAAATACTAGATGGGATCTCTCCTCCCACTAAAGCAAAAAAACCCAGAGGAGACCACATGAACAGACAAAATTTGCCAGAATGCTCCAGACAAAAAACCCACAGGGATCAGCTTCCAGCATCAACAATATGTTTACTCAGATTGCCTATAGAAAGAATCTGTTCCACGAAATTATGCAAGTTCCGAGATGTGCTGTCAGTGTGTTTAAAGCTATTAACCTTACATACATACTCTCTTTTTGTTCTAGTTACAAAACCCACATACATTTTGCAAACATTCTAGGAGGTATGCTTTACATAACAATACAAAGAGGTAAAAACTGTAAAACTGGTTTACTGCAAATATGAGAGAAAGATAATGTTTTTGTCTTCTTACCAACAGAGACAATCAGATAAAACAGTAAAATGACTTGCAATAAATAAGTCACATAATAAAAAAAATCTCTTCCCCTTAATTACTGTTTATGGGGAGCTTCTTCAAAATTGCAAATTCAGATGCTCATTCAACCCCTGGATAAACTTCCATTCAATAGCATTTGTCAAAACTCTCTTTGCAATCAAATGCATAACATTCTCCACTCCTAACATCCAAGTGTGAGAACATCTTTCACATAATACAAAAATCCTCTAAAATTTGTACAAACCGTGGAATATTTACAGAAGGTGTTTTTCCTATTAGTGTAATTTATGCTCAAATTATCTTATTTACTGATCTGGTGATGCAGCCAATATAAAAAGCTAAACTTGAAACACAAGAGGCAGCATACATCACATTATTATATGCGCAATTAACATACCCTACTGCTTCATAATGAAGCCCAGTTATTCTCACAATAGAAAGGGGGGAATAAGAAATACAATGACACTGCCTGCAATTACTACAAGCAAATGTACTACTTTTTGAGGTACAAAACCTTCTACAATACAACTTTCTGAATGATCTAAAGCAAACTTCAAACTGAAGTTTTTTTTTCTTATTTACAAAAATTGGGCTTTTCCACCACTATCTACAGCCTTATTAGGCTGCAAAAGTTTCCAATTTATTTCTTTGATTGCCTTTGAAGCCAAACTGTGAAAGAAAATCCTAAACCTCTCTACTGAGCAATATCGCTATCAAACAGGATTGTATAATAAATATCTGACTGAAAAAAAGTTTAACATTATACCTTCTACCCTTCAATAACCATTCTTTAACTTCTTGTAACATACCAGATGGATAAACTTTCTTCAAATGTCTGAACTCAACTGTCAGATTCAGCTTTAAAATCATCATCTTGTATTGTCAAATAACTGGCTGGCTCTAATAAGTTGTCCCCTTAACTAGAAAATTGAGATGCATATTCTCATACTTTAAATATGCATGACCAGCAACACTTTTTTTCTATAAACTGCAGTAGAACAACGCCAATTAAGTAAAGACTTTCTTAAACTCCTGATGTATAAAAATATAACATATCAGTTCTACTATACTGAAAAACTCAAAAAAATCCATTCAAATAAATAAAATAAAATCTGACAATTTAGACACATCTGAAGAAAAAATGAAGAATGAAGTACAGTTGTGTATGTTGTACTTGCCTTTAAACATTATAGGTTCAAATTCTTCACTACTGCAGTAGCCTATGGATTGGATCCTGCCAAGGATACGGTAACAGGCCAGCTTCCAAAAGCTTTCATCCTATCCCACACTGTCACTCAGTATGTTTACAGGTTAGCCCTTTTTGGAGGGAGCTATATATACAGCCAGAGTGACTAAAAGACATGTTTGACCCTCAACAAAAAATGGGGAGACAAAGACAAACAAAACTAAACATAATATCCTACCAAAACTATATACAAGAAGGGAGATGGGATGGTAGGTGTGGCTACTGCAGCAGTGAAGAATTTCACCATCTACTGTTATATCCAAGTGCAACTTAAACAACTGTATTATGTTCATTACTCTCACTGCTGCAGTAGTCTGAAGCTAGACAATCATAGCTTACCCAACCTGGGAGGAGGAGGAAGAGTAAGAGTCCAGGAGCTCCTAACAAATTGTCCTCACAAATTCTGCTTTGGACATGGAAAACAAATCCAGTTTGCAGTGTGTTGAATGTAGAAGCAGGTTGCTGCCTCTAGATTTCTTCTAGAGTACTACCCTTTTAAGAATGCCACTGTAGAAGCCAACGCTCTAGTAGAATGTGCCATAATACTGCTGGAATGGATTTATCTGCGGAGTGAGTAGCAAAGCACAATAGCGGAGGACAATCACTTGGAAGTAATGTGCTTAGACACAGGGTGACTTGTTTTTTAAACAAGAAACAGCTTTACTGAATTATCACTTACAACATAGGCAATCATACATTTATATAAATGAAAAAACTCATTGACATTTTCAGTTGTAAACATTAAATTATCACATATAATCTATACAGTCATAGTCAAACATTACATAGCTCATTCAATTCCTGCCTTCTTTTAAACCTCATTCCTCCCCCAAAATGTTATTCTGCATGTATTGTTCCTACAATTCCATTTTTTTCTACATAATTTGGTCTAACACTTTTCTGAAGATCCCTCTTCCAGTTATTTTACTATATTTACTACTTTTAGTATGGTTGCTTTTAGACTGATTTCCATTTCTAGTAATTGCTTTTTCTTGGCAGCTATTAGAATTAAACTCAGCAAGGCCTTACTATGTCTAAGCAATACCAATTCTGTACCACAGCTCAAATAAATCACTCCTTAGTTACACCAATCTGCTCACACAGTATTTCTGACAACAGTAGTCTGCAAGGAATTTTTAACGTCTGTATTTATACTCCCAAAAAATATGTTCCCACTTGCCTTTTTCTTCCCCACCACACCTCCCACATTTGAAATCTACCTGAGGAAAAATTCAATGGAGTCTGCTTAGCATATAAAAAACACCAAAGCAAACACTTCCAATCAATGATTCTAAATGTTATAGACTTTGTTGCATATTTGGGAGTCATACATATATCCTCTCATTGTTTCTTTGTGAATTGTTTATCCAGTCTTTCTTCCAAATCCTTTCTAACCTCCTTTGACCGATTCTTATAGTTATGCAATACTTTATGCAACCTACTATTTATTCCTTTAATAGAAGCTTCTGTTCTAGAGTCTACTAAACTCCACCAGTGCTGATCTTTGACTTAGGGATCCCATATTAGTCCTCTTTCTTTGCCTATACTCTGATATTGATCATTGATAGGGGAAGGCAATCTCTAGCCTGCAATCCAAATGTATTCTTGGCCTCTTCCCATTATATTACCTTTCCCTCTCTAATTATTTGCTCCCAGTACCTTGGTTCCTTTGCCAGTTTTGTCCAATGAATTCCAGCCCCATCCTGCCTATTCTCTTTACCCTTAATTGCAGTCATGCCTATATGTAGAATCTTTCTCCATTCCCATGTTGGCTTAGTCCTTAGAATACGTTGTTACTTTAGGAATATAACATTCTGTATGGTTATTGTTATCCTGCTTATGATTATGCATAAAAAATCCCAGTCTCTCCTTATTTATTGAGGTTCCCCTATTTCATCAGTATTCCTTTCTACTTTGAATTACAGCTTTTTGCTTGTGCTTTATATAGAAGCCTCAACTGTGCAGTTCTGAAATACCCCTTCAAATCTGGTAATTCCAAACCACCTTGTTCTACTGGAAGGATCAACTTATTCCACTTGAATCCTGCCCTCTTTCCCTCCCAGAAAAAAAAAACCTTCAACTCTTAATAAACTCCACAACTTCTCTGGTTAATAAAAATATGCCTGACCTGTGTACAAAACTAAAGGGACTAAAAACATATTCACTACTTGTATCTTCCCATCCATAAAACAGAGCGTCCAGTTTCTCAGATTTTGTATTACCTTTTTAGTCTCTTCTCACATAATCCCAAGCTACCATAACAGAATCTGTTTTAACACCCACTCAAGTATGTCATTTTATCATGTTCCCCTAAATATGGGTACTGCTGAACCAATTCATGTGTGTGGGGACATAGTTTATAGCTATTGCCTAGATTTCATCTTCATTCATTTTGCATCCCCAAAAAACTGTCTCAGAAAGTTCCACAACACTGAAATGTCCTTTTCTGGTTTTATTAAGTACAAAATAATATCTGCAAATACATTCAACTTTTCTTGACTACCATACCAATTATATCTTTTAATTTGATTTCCTTACTTTCATTGCCAATGGTTCTACATACAATGCAAATAATGGGAAAAGAGGACACCATTGCCTGGTTGCTCTGTTCATAAAGAACTTATCACAGAGGACCCAGCTTCTCTCTTATTGTTGCCTTCAGTCCCTCAATACAGTCTCCTAATTAATCTTACTGTTTCAGGAAATGCAAATGCTTCCATTGCCCTACTCACAAAATCCCAGCTTGCTCTGTTGAATGCTTTCTCTGTATCAAGACCCGCCATTGCTTCTTTCTTGATCATTATTGTTCTATTAATGTTGTCAAATGTTTACATCCTCTCTACAAATCCACACCATCTACATCTATCAATTTTGACATTCTTTAAGCCATTATAGACAAACACTCTATAACCATGATTCAGAATCAAAATGGGCCTATATGAAGCTGGATCTGATGGGTCTTTAATATTTTTAGGTATTACAGCCATCACAGTTTTCTTCCAGGATGTTAGTGCATCTTCTACTTTTAAAATACTGTTAAACAAAACCTTCCAGATCTTTACCCTTTTCTCCCTCCTAGCTTTCAATCTTCCACAGGAATGCGATCGGTTCATGGAGACCTTCCTGCAGATTGGTTACACAACACCATTTTTAGCTCATCTCTTCCTAGCCCGTTAGTAAGAGAGCCTCATCTACCTCTACCTTTGGCATATTTAATTCTTCCATAAACATTCCCATATTGTACTTTTTCTTGATTTCCACATTTCCCTCCTTTACACACATTTTCCTAAAAGTTCTAAAATATTTCTAAAACCTCTACAGGATGATGTATGGTTATTTCCCTTGCTATAGGCTCCCTAAGCTTAGCAACAACCTCTTTTACTTTCTGTTATCTGAGTTATGCTGAAAGCTTTTATGCTCTGGGGTTATCATAAAAAAAAAGTTGCTTAACACAATCTTTCTAAATTCATGCGTATTACCAAGGCAGTCCCTTACTTTCTCTTCAGCACTCTGCAGGTGCACCTCTTCTTGTTCTGAGAGATTTCCCCCATATTCTTTAACAATTGAACCTTTCCAAGTCCTTCTAAATAATTATTTCTTAATCACATCTCTTTTTCTTTTATTTTACCCTATTTTAAACTCCACGTTCATCTTATCCCATACCCTAGATATACTTTCTGAAGAAATTTCTATCTTTCTTAATAACTCAAGTTATTTCCACTACCCATTCCTGAAATTACTCCCTGTTTAACAGATAGGTGGGGAAGCACCAGTGTCTCATTTTTATTTCATTACCCTGCATTTTTATTTTAGTTATATGATCTGAAATAGTTACTGGATGTGTATCAAAACTTTCAATTAAATACACATGTTCCTGTGAAATATAACTTCTGTCCCGTCTAGCCTAGTTTTTGACCCCTTGGGGAATAATATATAAATTCTGTCTGAGCCCCTGTTACTGAATTCACATCTTCAGTACTAAATATTTTCATAAACTTCTTCAAAAATATACCCTCTTTTGTTATATTTCCCCTTCAAGGCCCCCCAAATACACTGTCACTGTTGCAAATCAAATTCAAGTCCCTACCTACAAGTAATATTCCCTACTGAAAGCCGATTATTTTTTCCAGAATTTTCTAAAGCTCCACTGTAGCAGTTTTTGGTGGAATATAAACACATGCCAGAGTAATCCTCCTTCCTTGTCAGTACCCCTTTACTACTGCAAATCAACCATTATCTTTTTTCCTGTTTTATCACTTTTGTAACTAAACTAGCAATTAACATAAGTACTCATCGCTTCCTTTGTAGCCGTGGTGGTGGTGCTGCGGTAGCATTGCCGCCTCACAGTAAGACGTTGTCCTGTTCAATTCTCAGCTAAAGTGTCTTCTGTGTGGAGACAATGCGTGAATGGGCGTACTTTCGTTGAAGGTTGTGCGTCAGGCCTAGCAAGTGGGTACGTAAAAATCTACTGCCAATCATTAGCGGACCGGATTTCCGCTGTGGCGACCCCTAACCGGGAAAAGCCAAAAGATACAATAACTCATCGCTTCCTTTGTCCCAGACATTCTGCTGAATAACCATCCTGAAACTCTATCTTTACAAAATTCAAATGCTAACTTCTTTCCAAATGCATCTCCTGTAGCATCATAACTATTTACACTCTGCATTTAGTTCACTACTTTTTCCTTTTTGTATACACCTGTGAGACCATTCACATTCAAGGACAATATGGAAAGTGATGCCATTATGACAAAAAGTTATTACCACCTGTTATGTATAACAGCTTTTTTTTTACATGTCTAAATTCAGCCTTTGTGCTACATGCATATATCTGGCAGGTTGAGCTTTTATACAGTTGCTTCTTGCCATATCCATTTGAACCTTTGTCACATTTTATAAAACTTTTTGTTTTAATAAATATCCTCAAAACAACACCACCTCAGACCACTCCTTAACCTATTAACTTAATACAAACACACAAAACTATGAACATCTTCAAATAATGAAGTTTAACCCACTTAATAGGAACAACTGTCCTAAACTGATAGCTGCACTCCCAGGTTTTAACTGACCAGTCATAAAGGTTATCCCTGCTATAATGTGCGTCTAATTACACTAAGTGCTGTCTGTTTTTGTCTTATCTTTACTCCTCTCACAGATGTAGAAAACTTGAGTGCTTTCAGAAAACATTATCTTTTAATCACTGAAGAAAAAATATTGTTTTTAATGCCCTTTAATGAAAAATAAGAACCAGATACACAGTTGTCTTTAGCTACAAACTTTTCATGTTGCACTATGAAAATTTTCTAAATGAAAACTTATTACATTTAATGTTCCTTTATTTACCTGCTTCCAGTTGTAACTTTTTGTAAAATCAAGCTAAAGGCTTTAATTCGGTCATTCTCTTATGCAAAAGGAAAAAGCATATCAATTTTACTTGTATCATGCTCTTTTACCCAACCCTCCTTCCTTTTTTACACCGCAGTGCCTACATTTCTTAAAACTGAACAAGAGGAAAGAAAGGACGAAAAAGGGGCACTTGTTTACTTTAGCATCCCTATTATACACAAAAATAACTGATAAAGCTTTACTACATATAACATGCAGTATATGTGAATTAAAATTCTGTTAAGAACAAAAATTGTTTTACTTAAAGTTGCCTTCTTTACTTTTCTCCTCTCTGTAATGTTGTTCCAAACATTAATGACGAAGTAGGGCATATGTTTTGGAGTACCCTACAAGTTTAACAAACTCGAAAAAAAAGTTTCAATATTTCCAGGTTTTCTTGATCTGCTTTATTTCACAAATGTGATTCATGCTTTGCAATCCCACATTTATTCATTAATTTCTGATTTGCTGACTTTCTTCCTGTTGATCTCCATCTCCCAACTCCAGTCTCTGGTTCATTTCCAACATACTCCTGCTTCTGCTAATCAACTCCTGTGTTTTTTTTCTGTCTCACTCATTTTCCTTTGGATGACTGGAAAATGATTCACTGCATTGTTTTTCTACAACCTTCATTATTAGAATAAGAAGCAGAATCCTATTCTGCCTGACAGCTCATCGTTAGTTGGACAAACTTTTAGGACTGATGGAATAAACTTACTCATGGTACACCATGCAGAAGAGGAGTAATCATTATCCATAAACAGTCTACTGTCTCCAGCTTTTAGTACTTCGTCCTTCTGACACAGTTTTGTCAGAACCAACTTTGCTGGTAAGACTGCATTCTTTACTACTAGAGTTTGTGATTGCTTTCTCACGGTCATGTTAGGAGCATAAAAATGATGTGCCCTTTCAATTAACTCCTGCTGTGAAATATCAGTCCAGTTGCTTATTTGTGCTTTCTTAAAATGAAGAGTCTGTTCCTTCCAGTTTCTCTGGTACAGCAGAAAATTCCAGGTTTTCACTATGTATTCTGTCCTCTAATAGTACCATTTTTTGAAACATCTTTTCTTCAGCAGTCTCAAACTCAACCAGTATTTTTCTTCGGTTCAACCTCTGATTTTTGCAATTTTATTCTTTTTTCCCTCTAAATGACTGGAAATCCTGTCTTGCTCCAAAGCTGGAGCTTAAACTGATTTTTGCTGAACAGCTGCAAGATTCGTCCCAGCAAGTGTTTTCTCCTCATATTTTGTGGTCTACTTTCTTTCAGGTTCCCTAAATTTCTTCTTTGTTGCCATCCAGGCAGCGGACTTACTAGCCAGTAACTGAAACTTACCCAGAAAGACAAGTTCACTGGTTCTCTTTTCCGAGTTTCTGTTTTCATACAGATGAAATTAAGCTGCTACTCAGTGTGCAGCCATCTTGGAAGTCCACAGGTTGACCCTTCTTAGTCCCAGAGTAGGAAACAAACTTTCTTGAAGGATTTAGTTCTGTCAAGACAGTAACAGAGTTGCCTATACACATCTAGAGTGTGTAGAATCATTTTTCCCATCTTCGGGATCTGGATAAAACTCAGGGAGACTGATGGCTTGATTTAATGTGAACTCAAACACTGGGCACAAAAGAGAGGCTTCTGTGCACAGTGACCCCGTTTCTATGAAAGCCAAATATAGTTATCCCATCAAGATAAGTTAAGATAATCTTCTTGCAGATGTCAGAAAAATAAAGAGAGCAGTTTTCCAAGCGATGAACCTTTCAGTTTGACCGGCAGGTTAAAAGGGTGAGTCAGTTTTTTTAAGCAAAAAACTGAGATACCATAGGTTCACAGGTAAGTACTAGGATGGCTGCCTTTTGAGGGCCATTTTAAGCCTAGCCAACTTCCCATTTTATGCTGGAATTAACTTATCCCATTTGGTTAAATTGGCCTTATCCATCCCATGGTCAATCACCCCTAATGAGAATAACTGCAATCATACCATACATAATTTAAGGGGACACATGAGGAAAAACATGTTCTTCCATGAAGAAGGAGGAAGTATATGAGGAGGTGTCGGGTATAAAACTCCTTTAAAAAATTAAAACGTAAAAGAACTAGGATGATCCATGGGTGGATACCCAGAAATGGCCACAAGATGCATTTTCAAACCATCTAACTGCCATTCCCTCTCCTCCATATTCACCTTGCGTCATCCTGACAGACTACTCAGGTCCAGTAACCAGAACCTCCTCGAAGTGTGCAAACCCTTACATGCACCTGGGCAATTTCTCCTGTCTTTCTCCCTCGCTCACCTATGGAATTCACCCCCCCCCATCACATTCAAATCACCCAAAACCACTCTGCTTTCAAGACCAAGCTCAATTCCCATTTCTCTTCTCACTGGGAATGCTCATGTTCTCACCCCCACCTGACTCCCTCTATATCATTTCTGCACCCCCATCCTTTTTTTTTTCTCCTTTCTCAAAACTCAAAGTAGTGACTCCCTTCATTTCATTTCCACTCCCTCCCCCTTTTTTCCTTTCTCCTAACTCAGCCTATTCACCTTTCACTGTTCTACTCTTTTGCTCCAATTCTTCCTACCTCTCACTTCATGAAACTGAGTGCATAAGTGCCTGCACTCCAAATTATACTTATGTACTCCAAAATACTTGTTTTAATTTCAATGATTTGTTACAACACCTTGCTCAAATGTTATTATTCTGTCTTCTATATTACTGTCTTTTTAGTAGTTTTGAAACTTGTATTGTACTTAACTTAGTTGATATTACCTTTGTAATAACTGTATATGGAGCTTTTCGCCCCGAGCCTCCATTGAAAATAGGCTCATTTTGGCCCAATGGACAGTCCCGGTTAACAAACTGCAAATAAAATAAATAAAAATAAATCTTCACAAAGTCATAAGATAGGACAGAGGACAGTAACTCACAGAAATATTTAAGCACTGGTGGTACAAAATCCATGATGGGTCCCTGGTCATTGGCTAGGCACCAACTAGAAAATTTCTTCCATCTGCCAATATGTTACTTTTTAGTAGCAGGCTTAATTGCCTCCTTCAGTACCTGCTGCACATCTTCATAAAAGAGTTGATTAAACGGTACCAAAATTGAATCATCCAGGCAGCCTGTTGAAATTGTTTGATAATGGGATGTATCAAAATTCTCTTTCCCTGTGATAGCAGATCCAGTCTGTGTGGAAGCTTGTGATAATTGCTCCAGGCCAATTCCATAAGATATTCCATACTTATCTACGAACCCAAGAATGAACCAACTTTGCCTAGGCCAGAAGGGAGGCACCACAATGATTTTTGGAGAGTCATTCTGAATCTTCAGAATTACCCTGGAAGAAATTGGAAAGGGTGGAAAATACAAAAAGGATCGTCCCCAACCAAAGAAATGAAACAATATCTGTTTGTAAGCAATGTTTGCAGGATTCCTGGAGCAAAATCTGTTTCATTGTCTGCTTTGAAAGGAGGTGAAAGTACAGTTGTGTACACTTACCATAAATGTAGATGTTGAGTGTATTCACTGTTGCAGTCATTACATTTGGGTAATCTACTGGCATGTTGCCCTCAGTTGGCCTGATTAACAAAGTCTTGGGTCCTGCGTCAGGTGCTGTGCACCAAAAAGGCTTTTAAGTATAGTAAAAGAAAGTAGAGGCATAGTAAGAGAAAAACAGGGGGACGGAGGGAGGGTAACCAGGACTGCAACAGTGAATACACTTGAACATCTACATTTATGGTAAGTGTACACAACTGTACTATGTTCTTCGTGTTTCACTGTTGTAGGCATTACATTTGGGTAGATTCCCAAAGCTATGGTTGGGAGGATGGATTTATGCAGCATTAGGACCGGCTATAAGGCCCTGCAAAACAGCAGTGACAAAGCCAGCTCTGCATTTAGAGAAAATTGGTAAGTGATAATGCTTGGTGAAAGTATGAACTGAACTCCAGGTAGCAGCTTCTAGAATATCCCTGGTAGGAACACCTCTGAGAAAGGCTGCAGAAGTAGATGCAGCCCTGGTGGAATGGGATCTGATCCCCTGGGGAATAGGTTTTTCATGGTGGTTATAGCAGAAATGAATACAATGGCTGATCCATTTAGAAATGGTTTGCTTTCAAAGAGCCTTTCCCTCTGCCCCTGCAGCAAATGTTACCAGCAGTTGTTCAGATTTTCTTCGAGATTTAGTCCTGTCCAAGTAAAATCTAAGTTGTCTGTGTACATCCAATGAATGCAGAGTCCGCTCCACTTGTTCTGTGGATTGACAAAGAAAGTTGGCAAATGAATGGACTGATTAAGAGCCACACTGGATACCACCTTGGGCATGAAGGATGGATTGGTCCTGAGTGACACCCTGTCCGCATGAAAGATGATGAAAGGCTCCACTGCCATAAGGGCCTGTAATTCAGAAATCCTTCTAGCTGAAGTGATTGCTAAAATGAAGGCCGTTTTCCAGGAAATAAATTTTAAGTCTGCAGTAGCAGCTGGCTCGAAAGGAGGTAGAGTGAGTTTCTCCAAAACAAAGTTAAGGTCCCAGGCAGGGGTTGGAGTTCTTCTGAAAGGTCTCAAGTTTTTGGCCCCTCTGAGATACTGCTTTAGCAGAGGATGAGAGAAGAGAGGGGGTTCTGTGTTGTAATGAGCTGAAATGGCCGAGGCATGGATTTTTATAGAAAAAAAAGGCAGGCCCTTGTGAAGCATCTCAGTTAAGTATTGCAAAATCAGAGGTAAATTGGGCACTGCTGTGCTCATCCCTGGAGATTGATTCCAGGCACAGAATCTTTTCCATTTGTCAGCATAAGATTTTCTAGTACTAGATCTTCTCGCCTCCAAAATGACATCCATCACAGGTTTGCTGAGGGATGCTAAGGGGGAATTTAAATGATTAGCCAAGCTGCAAGATTCAATGTTTGGAGCTGAGGGTGCAGAATTTGGTTCTCCTGCTGAGACAGTAAGGAAGGTGTCTGAGGCCGGTGCCATGGAAAAATTTGTGACAGACTGCGTAGGAGTGGGTACCAGTGTTGGCGAGGCCAGTCTGGAGCAATCAAAATAATTTCTGGTTTGCCCTGTTTGACTTTTAGTACAACTTTGGAGAGCAGAGGCAGACTGGGAAAAGCATAGGTTTTTCCAGCTGAAGGACAGAGCATCCACTTTCCAGGCTTTTTTGCGAGGAGTTCTTGTGCAAAATTTGTCCAACTGGTAGTTCTGGGTTGAGGCAAAAAGATCTATGTCTGGGCTCCCCCATTTGCGTGACACGTTGAAAATCTGTGGTTCCAGTTTCCATTCATGTGGGTCCATGAGATTTCTGCTTAGTTTGTCTGCCAGAATACTCAGTTTTCCTGGCAGGAATTGAGCTTGTAGTTGTACTTGATAGCTCAAGGCCGTGTTCCACAATACCATGGCTAGTCTCCAGAGGGTATAGGAATGTGTACCCCCCCCCGCTTGTTTATGTACCACATAACCGTGGTGTTGTCCGTCTTTACCATTAGTTGTCCTGGATGACGGTAGTCCTTGAAGGCTGTCAGTGCATTCTGTACAGCTAACATTTCTTTTTGATTTATATGAAGGTGCATTTGATTTGGGCTCCATCTGCCCTGAATGCACTTCCCTGCCAGATGAGCCCCCCATGCATAGTCTGATGTGTCTGTGGTTAGGGCTTGGGTGGCAGGGGGTGGTGTGAATGTTAGTCCCTTGTTTTGGTGGCAGGCCTCTGCCCACCATAGGAACTCTAATTGCAGGCAAGGTATGATAGGAATCATTGTTTCCAGGCTGTGACAATGTTGACTCCATAAACTTTTTAAGTACCACTGACGTTTCCTCATATGCAGTCTTGCATATGGAATTAGAAGAATGCAAGAGGCCATGAACCCCAAGGCTTGCAGTATTTGTCTTGCAGACAGCAGGGTTTTTGTGGCCACCTGTTTGAAGTAAGTCACCAAATGAATCTGCTTTTCTGGCATAAGGAAAGCCATCTGGGCAGCTGTATTCAAGCTTGCACCCAGGATTATAATTTTTTGAGAGGATACCAGTTGTGATTTCTTTTCGTTTATGGTGTACCCTAGACAAGTTAGAACCCTTTTTACAAATGCCAGATGTTTTAGAAGAATGGCCTTGTTTTCTGCCTGAATTAGAGAATCGTCCAGGTATGGATATATTTGAATATCTCTTTGCCTGCAAAATTCAATTACCAGAGCCAGGCACTTTGCAAATACCCTGGGTGCAGTAGATAAGTCCAAGGGTAGTGCAGAGAACTGATAATGCAAGTAGCCTGCTTTGAAACGTAGGTATCTTCTGCAAGACTCCCTGATTGGGATATGCAGGTAAGCCTATTATAAATTTAGAGTTGCCAACCAGGCTGCCTAACATAGGAAGTAACTGGTGAACAGTCAGCATCTTGAATTTTGGAATGTCCAGAAAGGTGTTTAGAGTAGACAGGTCCAGAATTGGATGCCATGATTTGTCTTTTCTGGGTACCAGGAAAAGTCTGGAATAGAAACTTTGCCCCTTTTCCTCTTCTGGTACTAGTTGAATGGCCCCCATGTTTAGGAGGGAAAGTACTTGTTTCTGAGCCTCTGCTCATTGATTTGGGGGCAGGTCTCGCCATCCATTTGGAGATGGCAACGTGTGGAGATGAAATCTGTATCCCTGGGACACTATATTTAAAACCCATTTGTCCTGGGTTATAAGTTGCCAGTTTTTTGCACGAAGAACCAGTTTTCCCCCCAAAGAGGTGGCTAAGAGGTAAGTGATGGTAATTTTAAAGGAAAGTCATTGAGACTGTTTACCATAGGGATGTGTCTTATTTCCAGATTTGGAAGAGAAGGCACCCCATTGTTTAGTTCTCAAAGTCCCTTGGGACTGAAACCTGGTGCTTTTAGAATGTCTGGGTTTGGCTTGAGTGGCTCTGGAAGGAACTGGAAAGGACCAATTCTTAGTAGGCCAGTGCCTACTAAATCTTGGAGGTTGTACTTGTAAGAAATCTTTCAGTTTGCATAGATTTAGCTTTATCTTCCATCTTTTTTAGAACATCTTCAGCCTTATTGCCAAACAGATGGTCCTGCTGCAAAGGAGCATCTAACAGCTTTGCTTTAACATGATCAGGCAGAGATTGCTCCTTACTTAAGCCAAGCATGCCTTCTAAGCACAGACCCAGTAACAGCAGCCCTGCAAGAGGCCTCCAAAGAATCAAAACCACATTGCAAAGCATGTTTTCCAACTTGTTCAGCTGAATGCAATACATCCTGTAAATCCTTATTTTCCACACAGTCAGAAATCAACATAATTTTCTGTTTAAGCAGTCCCATGATATGCTGTTGATATTTTAGCATATGAAATTGACAGTTTAAAGCTATGATTGCCAAGGTTGCAGAAGTATAAAAAGAAGTTATGTACTCACCATAACGTTCCATCTGAGTAGGTAACTTCATTTGTCTGCAACCTGTGGGGCATCGGATCCGAGCCAGTAGCTTTCCAAGCTAAAAGATCCAAGCTCCAAGCTCCAAGCTCCTCCCCCTTGCCCATAATGCCCTGCCACCTCCCTCTAACCCTCAGATCGAGTTTGCCGGAAAAAAAGGCAATAGAAATTCTATAACCTAGGAAAGGATTACAACACGTTCCAGTGATGTCAAGTGAACAAGGACATATCCTGATCCTTTGCTAACGAACTAAGGGTCCGGGAGATGGAGGGAGGGTCGGTTGCAGACAAATGAAGTTACCTACTCAGATGGAACGTTATGGTGAGTACATAACTTCTTTATCTGAAGTAGTTAACTTCATTTGCTCAGCAACCTGTGGGACAGAGTCCCCAGCTACCAGCAACTTGGGAGGCCCTTATAGAAGGATATTCCAGAGCACTGCGGAGCCAAAATATGCACGTCCTCTGGATATTAAATCCAGTTTTATAGTGTGTAATAAAGGTATGAGAGGAAGCTCAAGTAGCTGCCGAACAAATGTCATCCAAAGAAACCCTTGACCAGAAAGCAGCAGAAGTAGCCATAGATCGGGAAGAATGGGCTCGCACTCTCAGGGGCTCAGGACGACCAGAACTTTTGTATGCTAGGAGAATGCACTGGGAAATCAATCTGGCTAAGGTTACTTTAGTGACTGGGTTCCCCAGACAGGATTTTGCAAAGGAAACAAAAAGTTGATCAGATTTTCGAAGATCTGCTGTTCTGTTTAAGTAAAAACGTAACTGTCTGTGAACATCCAGACAATGAAGTCTGTTATTCTTCTTTGTTTTGGAAATTTGGAAAGAAGACAGGTAGATCGATGGACTGGTTGATGTTGGCTTCTGAAGCCACTTTGGGCAGAAAAGAGGGATTAGTCCTGAGGGAGACCCTGTCTTTATGAAACATGTTGTATGGAAGCTTGCTGCAAAGAGCGTGAAGCTCTGATATCCTTCTAGCAGAAGTAATGGCAATCAAAAAGGCCGTCTTCCAAGATACATATTTTAAGTCGACTGAAGCCGCAGGTTCAAAAGGAGGCCCAGTTAGAGCTTGAAGAACTAGGGTAAGATCCCATGGAGGCACTGCATCTTTAATAGGGGGTCTTAACAAAAAGGTTCCTTTCATGAATGTTTTGCATATCTTGGAGGACGCTAGGGGCCCTGAACTGTTTCCAACGTGGTAGTGGGAAATAGCTGCCAACTGAACTTTAACAGTAGAAGCATTAGCTCCTTGATCAAAGGTATGAGAGAAAAAGTCTAGAACTGCTGGGACAGGAGCAGTGAAGGGGTCCAAGTTCCTATGCTCCGCCCAGACAGAGAAACGTTTCCATTTACTCTTGTAGATTTTCCTGGTAGACTGTTTATGGGCAGCCACCAGGATGGCCTTAACTGAGGAAGATATACCGGGAGTCCTAACCATTAGGGGAACTGGATCAACCAAGCTGAGAGCTTGAGGTAGTCCAGGTCGGGGGTCTTCAATCCTAAAGGATGAGAGATCAGATCCAGATTGGGATCTAAGATCTAGGGAGGATGTACTAGATGAGACTGCAGGTAAGGGAACCAGGTTTGACGAGGCCAGAATGGGGCTATGAGGATAACTCTGCTCCCCAACCGACGAGCTTTCTGCAAGAATTTTGTCATCAATGGAAGAGGAGGATAAGCATACAGAAGACCGGATGGCAAAGCATGAACTAGAGCATCTCTGGGGGCTTCCCCTGGTGGGGGAATCAGAGCGAAGAACTCGCTGCACTTAGTGTTAGAAGGTGAGGCGAAGAGATCGCAGCAAGGTTGACCCCATTGGAGGAAGATTTGTTTCGCTACTGCTGGATTCAGAGACCACTCGTAAGGTGAGAGGATCGTCCAACTCAACCTGTCCGCCAAGATGTTTGACCGACCCGGGATGTGCTTTGCTATGAGAAAGTGGTTGGTGGATATCACCCATTCCCATACTCTCATTGCCTCCCTGCAAAGTGGATAGGATCTGGTTCCCACCTGTTTGTTTATGTACCAGACTACCGACATGTCTGTTTGAAGTGCAATAGTTCCTGGAGGGAGAAGGGGATGGAGAGCCTGCAACACTAGAAGCACCGCCCTCATCTCCAGGACACTGATATGCAGTGAGGTCTCTGTGAAAGTCCACGTGCCTTGGATGGATCTGCCCATGCAATGCCCCCCCACCCAGGGAGAGATGCGTCCGTGGTCACCGTGACTTGGGGAGGGGGTATAACAAAGGGGCGGCCTTCTCGAAGACCTTTGGAGTGGAGCCACCAAAGAAGCGACTCCCTGCAAATCCTGCTGAGGGGAATAGGAGTAGACAGGGGGTGAACAAGAATGGACCATTGCACTTGTAATGTCCATTGAAGGATTCTCATCTTCAGGCGAGTGAAGGGCGACAGATTGATGGCCTCTGCCATGGATCCCAGGGCTCTCAGGACTAGTTCCAATGGGGGAGCTGACGATTATAAGAGGTCTAGAATGTGAAGGCTTAGACTGCGAAGTCTGTCCGCTGTTAGAAAGACTCTGGATTCAGTAGTGTCTATCCTGGCCCCTATGAATTCCAAAATTTGAGTAGGTTGAAGGGAGGATTTCTGGTGGTTTATTGTGATTCCCTAGGTGATGGGCTAGGTGTAAAAAGTAGTCCCTGCCTGCACATAGTTAATGCCTGGTGGGGGCGGTTAGGAGCCAGTTGTCCAGGTACAGAAAGACCTGTATTCCCTGAAGCCTCAGGTGAGCCCCTACAACTGCATGAGCTTGGTGAACACCCTGGGGGCTGTGGTGAGACCGAAGGGTAGGACCCTGAACTGATAATGGCTGGCTCCCAGCTGAAAGCAGAGGAACCTTCTGGATCGTCTGTCCATCAGAATGTGGTAGTATTCATCCTTGAGGTCTATCAAGCACATCCAGTCATTCTCCTGCAAAAGAGGGAGAATGAATTGAATAGTGACCATCTGGAGTTTTTCTTTGGCGGCTGAAGGTTCAGTGTTGACAGGTCGAGAATGGGTCATAAGTCTCCTGTCTTTTTTGGCACTAAAAGGAACCTGGAGTAAAAGCCTGATCCGGATTGTTCGGGGGGGGGGGGGGAGGAGGGACGCACTGGATAGCTCTTTCTTTGCAGCCCTCGAAATTCTGATGCTGCTGCCTCCCCTCTGATAGGGTGGAACATCGGGGTGTTTTGTTGCTCGGGCATCCCCTCAGGGCTGCTGCGTGGGTCGATCCGAAAAAGGTCCTCTCGACCCAAAGTTCTTTGGACACCCGCTGCCCCTGGGCCGGCGTCCACCCTGTCCTCCTCTGCCTCTGAAGGACGAGGGATCCGGAGCGAAACGGGATTGTTGAGCTTTCCGGAACCACATCTTCTTCTGTCCTCTTTGGTTCCTGGAGTAGGACCTCTGAGGAGCCGAGAAGCGGATCCCGATGGCAGACGTCTTTCCATCTTTCTTGCTATGGAGGAGCGTATCGCAGACGGTTTTGCCAAAGAGTGTAGAACCATCAAAAGGGGCGTTTGCAAAGGACGCCTTGAAGGGTTCTGCAAAATCAGAGACGGAGCCAGGCCTGTCTACGTAAGACGACGCCCATTCCGCTAGCTCTAGCCGCTCCCTCCGTAGCATGGGGGAGAAGCCGCACAGATGTGTTGGTGATTGACTTGAGAGTGGCCATTCGAGCTGAGAAGGTCCGCTTGTCCTCGGCCGACATGGACTCTGGGGGTGACCCAGCGTACTCCTTAATCAGGTCCCGCTGGACCTGAATCACGTGTGCCATATAATTCAGTGACCTTACAGAGAAGGTCGCTGAAGAGAACATCCGCTTTCCCAAACGGTCCATCATCCGAGACTCCTTGTCTGGAGGATGCACTGAGAAACTCTGCTGTGCTAATCCCTTTTTAGTGGCAGCCAACACCACCATGGCATCCACTGGGGCACCCTTGCTCCAAACTGTCCTGTCAGTGGGAGGACTGAGGATCCTGTCCGGTCTCTTGGGTATTGGCTCAACAGTGTCCGGCTCCTTCCATGCCCTGGTAGTTATGAGGTCTACTAGGGGATCGGCGGGAGAGGACACCCAAGAGGTAGATGGGCCTGCGTCAAACACCTCCAGAAATACAGACTCATCCGAGGAAGATTTTTGGGCAGACCACCCCCCTCTAATGCGTAACATTTCTATAATGTCTCCGAAGGAGATGTCTTCGGGGGAGTGACCCTGGGGAACCTTCCCCTTCCTCTAAGTCTGTGTCCTCCGTGAGGGACTCAGGTGAGTCCAAGTGCCTCCTTCCTCTTGCACTTCCGTTTGTGAGGGACCTCTTCGGGGGGGGGGGGGGCTGTCCGAGGAGGCTTCACCAATGTCCTGTTCCTCCAGGGGAACTATCTGGGACGTAGGCGCAGGCTGTCCCTGGGGCAGGATGATGGAGGACAGGCCCGTCTGAGAGGGAATGGCCGGTGGATCCGTAGCAAGAGCCTGGGACCTCGAATCCCTCGAAAGAACCCTCTCCACAATGTCGAACGCCAAGGGAGAACTGCTTTCTCTTGGATCCGAAAGCAGTCTCCTCAGATCCGGCGAGTGGATCGGTGCCGGAGATGATCCGATCGGATCAGAAAGAGCAGTGCGCTTCGACCTCAACGGAGCCGAAGGCCCACTAACTCCTCCAGAGAGCTCGGATCCGAAAAAGGATCCGACAGACTCGAGGTTATAGTCAGCGCCGAAGTAGAAACCACTGTCGGTGCCATCACCCCAGCTCCGAAGCTAGACGGATCCGACAGCTCCCAAACCCGAAGGCGGGTCAGAGAAGGAGCAATGGGGGCAAAAAAAGGGGTCAAGCTCCCCCCCGGAGGGGGGGGGGCAAGAGCACTCCCATCTGCATCTGGGCCTGCAGAAATCGATGCATCATCTGGTCCATGTCAGCGTCGGATAAACTTCTTGTAGATCTGGACGAATCCGCCGAGGCCGGCCGGGAAGGCGGCCTAGACGACCTCGAAGGTGACCAGGTTTCCTCCTCCAGCTCCGGGAAGAAACGTGGAGAACGAAGCCGGGAGGGGGAAGACCTGCAGACCTTGAGGGGAGAGGCAAGCTGCTTGGACGGCGGGGCCTGAAGGGACACATTCGGACTGCCTCTGGTGGCTGCGGTGCCTATCCTTTTCCCTCTCTCTCTCTCCCTCTTGTCTCTCTTTCTACCGTCCCTTTCCTCCTGGGCCAAAGAGGGAGGTTGAGTCCCGGCCAGGGGATCGGAAGCGGTAAGTGGGGCAGCTGCGGCTGGCGCCACAGAGGAGGAGGAGGTCGAAGTGGAATCCGGGAGCAAAAGGCCCGCAAGGATTAATTTTGTCCTCCTATCCCTCAAAGCCCTGGGGTTGAAGGCTGCACAAATAGTGCACCCCGAAGAGAGGTGATCAACCCCCAGGCAAATAACGCACAGAGTGTGGTCATCCACTGGGGACAGCTTATGGCCACACTCGGAGCATTTGGAAAACACAGCTTTGGGGCCTTCGGACATTCTAGAAAGGAAAAAAAAAAAGGCTCACACTCACACACCTTCACACACAGGCAGGGGAGGGCAAAAAGCTAAAAATAGAGAAGAGAGTTTTGCTAAAATTACCTAAATTTACTAAAAAGTGTTATAAGGGATTCAGTCACACAAAGGTATAGAAAATTTTGATAGGAAATGTATATAAATAAAGCCTAAACTCATGATACCACTAATGGAGCTCGTTCTAATAAGCTTACAGAAGCCGCGGCAAACGAGATCTGATGGTTAGAGGGAGATGGTAGGACATTATGGGTAGGGGGGAGGAGCTTGGAGCTCAGATCTTTTAGCTTGGAAAGCTGCCGGCTCGGATCCAAATCGGATCCGATACCCCACAGGTTGCTGAGCAAATGAAGTTAACTACTTCGGATACCTTTTTACCCCATCTATCCAGCGCCCTGGAGTCTCTATCAGAAGGGGTAGGATTTTTAGCAGTAGAAGCCTTAATCCCTTTGGGTCTTTGAGAAATGGTTTCAGGGTCTGCAACAGGATTTTTGAAAAGGAATTTGTGTGAGTCAGGAACCCTGTAGTACCTGTCTGGTTTACAAGGGGCCTCAGGCAGGGAATCAGGGGCCATACTGGATTCTGAAAACACATAATCAACAATGTCTAATACAGAAGGTATAGCCAAAGGCCTATGCTGAGGAAGAAGATTGAAATACCTAAGCCTCTTTTTAGATTCAGAAAAATCCTGACTTTCCCAGTGGAAATGCTCCCTTAAGGTATGTAAAGTTTCCCCAAAAGAAAAATCCTCAGGGGGAGAAGCAGAAGGAATGCAATCCTCTGCATCAGAGTCCTCATAAGTAGGTATGGGCAAATCCTGTTCATTAGAAGAGTCAGAAGAAACAGTCCTGTTCAGAAGATTCATAGTCAAGTTCAGCCCCAGGACTCTTAGAAGGGGGGGGGGTGGAGATTAACTACCCCTGATTAGAGTAATTAAATCTTCAGCCATTTTGATCATTTGCTATTTAGGCATAGTGGCCTGAAGAAGTCGCCCGGGCATCGGTTTTTTAGACATAGATCGAGATTTTGGCTTTAATATTGAAGGTGGTGTCGGTTTAACATGCAAGTCTGTAGGCCTGAATACACCCTCAGAAGCCTGTGCCTGCACAGCGGCTCCAGACCCATCCAAGGTACAGACATCCGCGGGTACCACAGGTGAAGCATCTTGCGGCATACCGGACTCCGAATGGGTCTCAGTAGAGGCCTGCGAATTAGAAGTAGTGGGCATCAGGGGCTGCAAAAGCGTCTCACTGAGTGTCGGCGAACTGGCGACTGGCTTAGAAGCATTGTCAACAGTTTTGGACCTCAACGGCCTGTCTTTTTCTTTGCGTTTTTTCGGTATTCCAGTAGTCGGATGGCTAACAAACGTCATTTCTGGATAATTAAACCGACAACCGAAACATTTAGAAGCAAAAATGTACCGACGACACCACACTGATTAAATAAAGCACAAAACCGACAGCAAGGTATGTTGTGGTCAGGGCCTAGGCAAGGAATACAGTACAAATGAAAATCCTTATGAGGTATTTGCTTCCCGCACATAACACAATTATTAACTTTTACTGACCACGGTAAGGAGCAAGAAAAAGTTTCCCCAACAGGGTACTTGGCTTTTAGTTGAACACTTCGGTTCTGAAACTATTTCAGGAATCGGCCGACTGGCACTTGCGAACTGCTTCTGTTTCGGGCACCTCGCAGCAAGATGTAATAGCGTCGGCTGCAAGTTTTATACCCCTGACGACCTGACATCATGGAAAAAGGGACAGCAACCGACGCAGGACCCAAGACTTTGTTAATCAGGCCGACTGAGGGCAGCCTGCCAGCAGATTACCCAAATGTAATGACTGCAACAGTAAAACACGAAGAAATAAGAAGTTATGTACTCACCATAACGTTCCATCTGAGTAGGTAGCTTCCTTTGTCTGCAACCTGTGGGTCTTGGATCTGATATCGGATCCGAGCCGGCAACTTGTTTCAAGCTAATGGATCCGAGCTCCTAGCTCCTCCCCTCACCCACAATCCCCTGCTAACCCTCCATGACCTCAGATCGAGTTTGCCCATCAATAAATACCCAAAAACGGGTATCCAACTAAAAAAAGATCCGAAGGAGGCCAGGGGGAAGGAGGGGGGGGGATGGTTGCAGACAAATGAAGCTACCTACTCAGATGGAACGTTATGGTGAGTACATAACGTCTTAATCTGAAGTAGGGAGTTCATTTGTCAGCAACCTGTGGGACAGAGTCCCCAGCTACCTGAACCTTGGGTGGCCATCATGGAAGGATATTGCGAAGCACCGCAGAGCCAAAGGATGCTCTCCCTCTAGAAATCACATCCAGTTTGTAGTGGTTAATAAAGGTAT
This sequence comes from Protopterus annectens, assembly GCF_019279795.1. Lineage (NCBI taxonomy): Eukaryota > Metazoa > Chordata > Ceratodontiformes > Protopteridae > Protopterus > Protopterus annectens. Next base: position 636,812,445 of record NC_056728.1, on the reverse strand, counting down.
GAGATGAAGCCCAAGTGGCTGCTGAACAAATATCATCCAAAGGAACTCTAGACTTGAAGGCCGCAGAAGTAGAGATGGAACGAGTGGAATGTGCGCAAACTCCTTCCGGTGCGGGTCTCCCAGGGGCTTGGTACGCCAATAGGATACATTGAGAAATCCAGCGTGATAGAGATACTTTTGATATTGCTTTCCCCAAATTAAATTTGGCAAAGGAAACGAACAGCTGGTCGGACTGTCTATGACTAACTGTTCTATGAGTATAAAAGCGAAGCTGCCTATGAACATCTAATGAGTGCAGCTTGTACTCTCCTTTATTCTGATATTTAGGGAAGAAAACCAGTAAAGTTATGGATTGATTTATGTTGGTTTCTGATTCTATCTTGGGAAGAAAAGAGGGATTGATCCTGAGGTACACTCTCTGTCTGGGTGAAAGATCAAATAAGGAGGCTTCACAGAAAGAGCTTGAAGCTCCGAAACTCTTTTTGCTGAAGTGATGGCTACAAGGAATGTTGTTTTCCCAGGACAAGAATTTGAGATCTACTGAAGCAGCGGGTTCAAAAGGTGGAGCAGTCAAGGCTTGAAGAACTAGTGAAAGATCCCACGGTGGTACGGCTTCTTTTATAGGGGGTCTAAGCAAGAAGGTGCCCTTGAGAAAGGTTTTACACAACTTGGCCGACATCAAAGGCCCTGTATCATGTCCCACATGGTAATGTGAAATGGCTGCCAATTTCACTTTGGCAGTTGAACAACTAGCGCCTTCCTGAAAAAGTTCGGTTAGGAAGTCTAATATGGACAGAAGGGGAGTCGTAAAGGGATCTAGATCATGATGCTCCGCCCAGATGGAGAAACGTTTTCATTTACTGTGGTACACTTTCCTGGTGGAGGGCTTATGCGCTGCCACAAGGATGGCTTTGACTGGTGAAGAGATACCGGGAGTCCTAACTAGGAGTGGAACTGGAGCAACCAAGCTATCAGTTTCAGATTGTCCAGGTTTGGGGTAGGTAAGTTCGACGGATGGGAGATTAGATCCGGACTGGGATCCAGAATCCAAGGAGGATTCACTAGGTGAGACCACAGGTAAGGGAACCAAATTTGCCGAGGCCAGAATGGGGCAATGAGGATCATCCTGCTCCCCAACCGCGAGGCTTTCTGTAAGAGTTGCAGCATCAGGGGTAGAGGAGGATAGGCATAAAGTAGACCGGGTGGACAAGCATGCACCAGAGCGTCTCTTGGAGTTTCCCCTGGAGGAGGAATCAGAGCGAAGAAATTGCCGCATTTGGTGTTTGAGGGAGACGCAAAAAGATCACAGCAGGGTTGCCCCCATATTGCGAATATCTGCTTCGCTACTAGTGGATTGAGAGACCACTCATACGGGGTAAGAAGGGTGCGACTGAGTTTGTCCGCTAGGATGTTGGTCCGTCCCGGAATGTGCGTTGCAATCAGAAAGCGGTTGGAGGAGATCGCCCATTCCCACACTCTCATGGCTTCGCGGCATAGAGGGTAAGATCTGGTTCCCCCCTGTTTGTTGATGTACCAGACAACAGACATGTTGTCTGACTGAATTGCAATCGTTCCAATGGGGAGGAGATCCTGAAGTGCTTGCAACGCGAACAGCACCGCTCTCATCTCCAGAACGTTGATATGCAGGGAGGTCTCTGTGTCGTTCCACGTGCCTTGGACCATCCTGCCTGAATAATGCCCCCCCCACCCGAGGCGGGAGGCGTCCGTGGTCACCGTGGCTAGAGGGGGAGAGGTGCAGAAGGGACGGCCCGTATGGAGGTCCGAAGTTTGGAGCTACCATAATAGAGCCCTCCTGCAAGCCTTGCTGATAGCAATGGGGTGATGAAGAGGAAGGGATCGAAAGGACCATTGCACTAGAAGTGTCCATTGCAGTCTCCGCATGTTCAGATGGGCGCAAGGAAGGAGCGTAATCGCTGCCGCCATGGAGCCTAGTGCCCTCAGGACCAATTCCGCTGGTGAAGTCTCTGATTGGAGGATAGCCCGCACATGGAGTTGCAAATTCCGGATTCTCTCGGAAGTTAGAAAGGCTCGTAGCTCTCTGGTGTCTATTCTGGCTCCTATGAATTCTATGACTTGTGTCGGGGTCAGAAGGGATTTGTCGGCATTGATGGTGATGCCTAACTGTGGGGCTAAGCGGAGAAACAAATCTCTGGCTGAGCAAAGTAGATGCCTTGTTGGGGCGGTCAGGAGCTAGTCGTCCAGGTACGGAAAGACCTGTATTCCCTGGAGTCTCAGGTGGGCCGCAATCACTGCTAATACCTTGGTGAACACCCTGGGGGCTGTCGTGAGGCCAAAGGGAAGGACCCTGAACTGGTAGTGACTGGCACCCAGCCAGAAGCGGAGGAACCTCCTGGATCGTCTGTCCATTAGAATGTGGTAGTACGCATCCTTGAGGTCTATAGAGCACATCCAATTGTTCTCCCTTAGAAGGGGGAGAATAGATTGAAGAGTGACCATTCGGAATTTTTCCTTGGTTACTGACAGATTCAAGCGGGAAAGGTCTAGGATCAGGTCTCAAGTCCCCCGCCTTTTTTGGCACCAAAAAAAAACCTTGCGTAGAACCCTAATCCGAGCTGGTCTTGGGGGACGGGCTGGATGGCTCTTTTTCTTAGCAGCTGCTGAATTTCTGCGGCTGCGGCCTCCCTCTGATCGGGTGGTACATCGGGGAGGCTCTTGAATTTGGGGACATGGAGTAATGGTATTTTGTACCCTCTGGATATAATACGAAGCACCCAGCGGTCTGTCGTGATGGACTCCCATGCCGCTAGGTGCTCCGAGAAGTGCCCCCCGACTGCCTCCAGAGTGGAGCAGCCGGGCAACCCTTCAGGGCTGCTGCGTGGGCCGTTCAGAGAAAGGTTCTCTGGACCCAAAGTTTCTCGGAGCCCCTCTGCCCCTGGGGCGGCGTCCTCCCTGTCCTCCTCTGCCACGGAAGGACTGGTTGTCCGGAGCGGGTTGGGAATGTTGTGATTTCCGGAACCACATCTTCTTCTGACCCTTTTGGTTCTTCGAAAAGGACCGCTGGGGAGCAGAGAAGCGGACTCAGACGGCAAACAACGTCTTCCCGTCTTTCTCGCTCTGGACAAGCGTCTCGCGAACCGTTTTGCCAAATAGGGCAGAACCATGAAAAGGGGCGTTCGCAGAAGACGCTTTAAAAGGCTCCGCAAAGTCACAATGACGGAGCCAGGCCTGACGTCTCATGACTAGGCCTGCTCCGCTAGCTCTAGCGGTTCCCTCTGTGGCGTGGGACAACAGCCGCATAGAGGTATTTGAAATTGATCTCAGAGTTGCCATTCGGGTGGAGTACAATTGCTTGTTATCCGCCGACATGGACTCAGGAGGGGAGGCAGCGTATTCTTTGATAAGATCCCGCTGCATCCTGATGACATGTGCCATATAGTTCAGAGACCTTACCGAGAAGGTCGCTGAACTAAAAACTCGCTTCCCTAAGCGGTCCATCGAGCGGGACTCCTTGCTCGGTGGATGGACTGAGGGGCACTCCTGAGCCAGTTCCCTCTTCGTGGCTGCCGCCGTCAACATGGCATCTATGGGGGGGGCCCTTACTCCAGTGCGATCGGTCTGGGGGGGCTAAGTATCCTGTCCGGGCGTTTTGGTATTGGCTCCACGGTGTCCGGATCCTTCCACGCCCTGGTGGTAATGAGGTCCACCAAGGGGTCGGCCGGAGGGGACACCCAAGAGGTAGATGGGCCTGCTTCGAATGCCTCCAGAAACACGGACTCGTCAGAGGAAGACTTGGGGGCAGACCACCCACCTCTGATCCTCAGCATCTCCATGATGTCTCCAAAGGAGACATCCTCAGGGGGTGATCTTGGGGAGCCTTCCCCTTCCTCCAAGTCCGTGTCCTCAGTTAAGGACTCAGGGGAGTCCACGTGCCTCCTCTTGCACTTATGCTTGCGGGGCACTTCCTCGGGGGGGCTGTCAGAGGAGGCCTCGCCAGCTACATCCTGTTCCAATGGAACCATCTGGGACATTGAAGCAGGCTGTCCCTTTGGCCGGGTGATGGAAGCCTGGCCCAGCAGAGAGGGAGTGCAGGGAGGAGCAGAGACAAGGACTGAGGGTCCGGATGCTCTCAACAGAGCCCTCTCCACAACATCGAAAGCTGAGGGGGAACCACTCTCTCTTGGATCCGAAAGTAGGTTCCCACTCGGATCCGATGAAGGGATTGGAATCGGCGCCGAGACCATCGGATCCAAAGGACCAGTGCGCTCCGACCTGGACGGAGCCGAAGGCACACTGAATCCCTCGGATCCGAAGCTTGGGCCACGGCTCCGAGATGTTGGATCAGACAGGCTCGAGGGCAGGGTCGGATCTGAAGTACCAAGTACTGTCGGTGCCGACCCACCCCCGGTTCCAACGCTGCTCGGCTCCGAACCCGGATAGCGGGTCGGAGAAGGAGCAATAGGATGGAAAAAAGGTGTCGAGCTCCCCCCCGAAGGGGGGAGGCAAGAGCACTCCCATCTGCAGCTGGGCATGGATGAACCATCGCATCATCTGTTCCAAGTCTGCATCGGACATACTAAAGGTCGATCTCGAGGAGGTCACAGAGGCAGGCCTGGAATGCCGCCTCGATGGAGATCGGGCCTCCTCCTCGGGCCCTGGGGAGAAACAAGGGGATCGGAGCCGAGGAGGAGGAGACCTAGAAGCAGTGGAGGGAGAAGCCCGCTTAGCTGGCGGGGCCGAAACGGAGGTCTCGGCCCGCCGCATGTGGTGCTTCTCCCTCCGTTTCTCCCTCCTGGCCTCCCTGTCCTCTGACACTTTAGCGGGAGTTTGAGTCCCGGACGGAGGAAGGGGGGCAGGAATGGCAGCAACCACAGCCTGTGGTGGAGCCACGGGAGCAGCAGAGGCCAGAGCCGAGTCCGGGGGTAAAAGTCCCGCCAAGACCAGCTTCGACCTCCGCTCTTTCAGTGCCCTGGGGTTGAACGCTGCACAAATGGTACAGCCTGAGGTGAGGTGTTCAATCCCAAGGCACCCGAGCGCCGAGTGTGGCCACCAGCCGGGGAGAGCTTATGGCCACACTCGGTACATTTTGAAAAAATGGCTTTTGGGGCCTCAGCCATACTTAAAGAAATGTAATGTAACACACACACACAGGCCCCAAAACACAACACACAACACACACACTCTAACGACCAGCGAAGGGAGGGTAAACTACTTAAAAGAAAAAAATTTACTCTAAAGGGTACCTAACACTTACACACTTAATATTTTTGAGAAAAAATAAGAAAGCTGACAGAAAATATCAACTTAACTGCCAAGTACTAGATGAGCTCACAGGAATCCAGCTATCTACAAGCGTGGCAAACTAGATCTGAGGTCATGGAGGGTTAGCAGGGGATTATGGGTGAGGGGAGGAGCTAGGAGCTCGGATCCATTAGCTTGAAACAAGTTGCCGGCTTGGATCCGATATCGGATCCAAGACCCACAGATTGCTGACAAATAACTACCTACTTCAGATGTACAGTTGTGTACACTTACCATAAATGTAGATGTTAGACTGTATTCACTGTTGCAGTCATTACATTTGGGTAATCTGCTGGCAGGTTGCCCTCAGTCGGCCTGAATTCCAAAGTCTTGGGTCCTGCATCGGTTGATGTCTTCTCTTCCATGACGTCAGGTTGTCAGGAGTATAAAACATGTCCCCGATGTCAGGTGCCTCCAAAAAGGTAGCAAAAAAAAAAAAAAAAAAAAAAAAAAAAAAAAAAAAATATATAGATATATACACACACACACACACACACACACACATATGCATCAATATAAACTTTACCTTCAGCTACAAGCAAATACACCACATAGGTTGTAGAAGACAAAGGAAAGATAAACTCCAGAATTACAGGGGAAGGGGATGGCTGGAGGGTAACCTGGACTGCAACAGTGAATACACTCGAACATCTACATTTATTGTAAGTGTACACAACTGTACTATGTTCTTCATATTTCACTGTTGCAGTTATTACATTTGAGTAGAATCCCAAAGCTATGGCTGGGAGGCTGGAGCTAAACAGCATTAGGTGCGGTTATAAGGCCCTGCACCACTGCAGTGGCAAAGCCTGCCCTGGACTAGTAGACGAGTAGAGAGGCAAATGATAATGCTTTGTAAGGGTGTGAACAGAACTCCAAGTAGCAGCCTCTAGAATGTCTTCGGTTGGTACTCCTCTGTGAAAGGCTGCTGAAGTAGCTGCAGCTCTGGTGGAATGAGACCTAATGTCCTTGGGCACAGGTTTACCATGGTGTAAGTAGCAGAAACGGATGCAGTGGCTTATCCACTTTGAAATTGTCTGCTTTGAAATAGCCTTTCCTTCTGATCCTGCAGCATATGACACTAGTAATTGCTCAGTTTTTCTTACAGCTTTAGTCTTGCTCAAGTAGAATCTTAGCTGTCTGTGTACGTCCAAGGAATGCAGAATTCTCTCCCTTTTGTTCTGCGGATTTGGATAAAATGTTGGCAGATGAATGGTTTGGTTAAGAGCCACACTGGAAACCACCTTAGGCATAAAAGTAGGATTTGTTCTCAGAGACACCCTGTCTGGGTGAAATTTGATAAAAGACTCTACAGCCATGAGGCCCTGTAGCTCTGAAACTCTTATTGCTGAAGTAATTGTTAGTAGCAGAGCTGTTTTCCATGATAAGAACTTTATATCAGCGGTAGCAGCTGGTTCAAATGGAGGCAGGGTGAGCTTTTCCAACACATAATTGAGGTCCCATGCAGGTAATGGTGATCTTCTAGGAGGCCTTAAATTTTTGGCTCCTCTAAGATACTGCTTTAGTAAAGGATTAGAAAAGATTGGTGGCTCTGTATTGTAATGAGCTGAAATGGCAGAGGCATGGATTTTGACTGATGACAAAGACAGGCCTTTGTCAAGCATCTCAGTTAAGTATTGCAATATCTGAGGAATATTTGTTTCTGCTGTATCAGTTCCTTGTGCTCGATTCCAAGCACAGAATCTCTTCCATAAGTCAGCATAAGATTTTCTAGTACTAGGCCTTCTGGCTTCCAAAATTACATCTATCACAGCTTTACTGAGAGGTGTTGTTTGTATAACTACATGATCAGCCATGCTGCCAGGTTCAGTGTCTTTAGTTGATTGTGCAGGATCTGATTGTTTTGCTGGGACAGTAGTTGAGGTATTTGAGGTAAGGTACAAGCTGGGTACTGAGACAAGTTCCTTAGGATTGGGTACCAGTACTGGCAGGTTCAGTTCGGGGCAATTAGTGTCATCTTTGGTTTCTCTTGTCTGACTTTTAGGAGGACCTTGGGGAGACGAGGCAAAGGTGGAAAGGTGTAAACTGATAGGTTTTTCCCACTGAAGGATAGGGCGTCGACTTTCCATGCTTGTCTAAGTCCTTGTGCAGAACCTTTTCAATTGATAATTTTGAGGAGAGGCAAATAGATCTATGTCTGGGCTCCCCCATTTCTGTGTTATCATGCTGAAGACTTGTGGATTTAGTTTCCACTCATGAGGATCCATAAGGCTTCTGCATAAATCGTCTGCCAGTGTATTCTGTTTTCCTGGCAGGAAGTGAGCTTGAAGATGTATTTGGAAGGTCAAAGCTGTGTCCCACACTGCCATGGCTAATCTGCAAAGGGGGTATGAGTGTGTGCCTCCTTGCTTGTTTATATACCACATGATTGTGGTGTTGTCCGTCTTTATCAGTAGTTGTCCTGGATGAAGTAAGTCCTTGAAGGCTGTTAGGGCATTTTGAACAGCTAGCATTTCTTTCTGGTTGATATGCAGATGCATTTGTTTTGGGGTCCATATGCCCTGAATGCATCTTTCTGCCATGTGGGCCCCCCAGGCATAATCCGATGCATCTATTGTTAAGGTTTGGCTGGCAGGGGGAAGAGTGAAGGGCCATCCCATGTTTTGGTGATATGCCTTTGCCCACCACAGAAACTCCTGTTGTACGCAGGGTAAGAGAGGAATCATTGCTTCCAGACTGTGAGAATGTTGACTCCATAAACTTTTCAGGTACCAATGAAGTTTTCTCATATGCAGTCTTGCATATGGAATCAGTAGGATGCAGGATGCCATGAAGCCCAGAGCCTGCAGAATTTGTCTTGCAGATAACTGGGTCTTTGTTGCCATCAGTTTGAAGTAAGTAGTCAGTTGCCTTTGCTTGTCTGGCGTGAGGTAAGCCATCTGGGCAGTTGTATTCAAGCTTGCACCCAGGAATGTTATCTTTTGAGAGGGTACCAGTTGTGATTTCTTTTTGTTTATTGTGTACCCTAGGCATATTAGAAGCCTTTTCACAAACGCCAGATGTGGAAGAAGAATGTCCTTGTTGTCTGCTTGAATGAGACAGTCGTCTAAGGGTATATTTGTATACTTCTTTGTCTGAAAAATACAATTACTGGTGCCAGGCACTGTGCAAAGGACCCTGGGCGCAGTAGATAAGCGAAAGGGCAGTGCAGAGAATTGGTAATGCATTAAGCCAGCCTTGAATCTGAGGTATCTTCTGCACAATTGTCTTATTGGGACATGCAGGTATGTCACCAGCCAAGCATTCTTGCCCAGCATGGGCAGAAGCTACTGCAAAGTCAGCATTTTGAATTTTGGAATGTCCAGGTATGTGTTCAAAATCGATAAATCCAGTATTGGCAGTCAGCCCTTGTCCTTTCTGGGTACCAAGAACAGTCTTGAGTAAAAACCTTGTCCTTTTTCCTGTTCTGGTACTATCTGAATGGCCCCCATATGCATGAGGGACATAACCTGTTTCTGTGCCTCTGCCCATTGATTTTGTGGCAGATCTGGCCAACCATTTGCCATTGGCAGAGTGTGGAAATGGAATCTGTATCTCTGTGATACGATGTTTAGTACCCACTTGTCCTGGGTTATTAACTGCCAATTTTGAGCAAAAAGTGCTAACCCCCCCGCCCCATGGGTGCTGCCAAAAGATAGGTGCTTGGTATAGGCAGAGGGAAGTCATTGGGATTGCTTTCTGTAGGTTTGCGCTTTATCTCCTCCAGATTTGGAGGTGGAAGCGCCCCATTGCTTTGACCTGTATGAATCTTGTGCCTAGTATCCGGAACCCTTAGGGCATCTGGATTTGCCCCTTTGAGCTCTGTCTGACACAGGAAAGGACCAATTTTTTGTAGGCCAGTGTCTACTGAATCTTGGTGGTTGCACTTGTAAAACGTCTTTTAACAGTTTGCATAGACTTCGCTTTGTCTTCCATTTTCTTTAAAACCTCTTCTGCCTTAATACCAAACAGAGAATCATGCTGTAAAAGTGCATCTAGCAGTTTAGCTTTAACATGATCTGGCAAATTTTGTTCCTTTAACCAGGCATGCCTCCTAATCACAGAACCAGTAACCGCAGCCCTGCAGGAGGCCTCGAAGGTAGATGTGTCCAACCTGCGGCCTGTGGGCCGCATGCGGCCCTGAGAGCTCTGCCATACGGCCCTCTACCTCTAATTCCAACATCGATGTACGCATGCCCCGAAACACTTTTTTGTTGTGTTTTTCACGGCCGTGACCTGTAACTCTAACATCGGTGTGCGCATGCACCAAAGCATCCTTCTAGTTTTGATTTTTTTTGCGCCAAGGAAGGGTCTGTGTGTTCGTGCCATTATTTCGTGCCAATGAATCAATGTGTGTGTTCATGCTGAAGAGGGACTCGTCTATGGATTTGCTGCCATTGCCTTTTAAGGAGACAGCACTTAACCTGTGTTAATAGGTAAGTATGGTGTGAGTGAATGCATGCATGAAAGCAGAATGTTTGTGTGCGTGAAAGTAGAAGTCTGTGTGTGTGTGTGTGTGTGTGTGTGTGTGCATGGCAGAGAGACAGAGAGACACACATGCACAAAGAGGCTAACATACAAAAAAGTTAGCTCACAAATGCATCCTACATTAAAAGTACACTTTCATTAAATTGCAGCTTTTCTGATAGGGACAGTGTTGTACTGAATATGAAATCATACCTCTCAACTGTATGGATTTTCGAAGAATGGTCTGGATTTTTGCCTCATCTTCCAATCTGTGTCTTTTGCTTAGGAAATAAAAGTAGTCATCCAAGGTAATGCAGTCCCAGGGATTAAGAATGAGACAGCAGCCTAGGGTTAATGGGTCAGTAATGGATTGACTAATGTGGGACTGTATCATATAAAGTTTATTGTTTTTTTTTTGACAAACAAAAAAATCACCCAGTACTGTCTTGTCATTGGTGGGTTCTAAGCAGTGGTAGATTGGACAACAGTAAGCATATCTTTGGTGGATCATCAATACTGGCAAATCAGGTGGGCACAATGTCATTTTTTAAATGTTAGGGGTTTTAGTGTGTGTGTGTGTTTGTGTTGGGAGTACTGCAATAGTAGATGGTTATTAAAGACAGAGACTTACAAACTGTGGAGAATATGTTTCTTTGTTTCAAAACCTGATACTTGGGTACTAGGAATGCCAAAATAGATTTTTTAAGACATAGCTTCTTGCCATTTACACTGGATGGATATTTACATTTAATGGACAATGTTAGCAGTATGAGTGTGGTCCTGTAGGGATCTGGAGGATGCCAAGTCTACCACTGCCAATGTCTTGTAAATTGACCTGGAAATGGATATTGGGATGTTACTGAAAAAATACAGCAAGTGGGCTTTGAAATGTAGTTTAATTAAACAAAGTGCACTTGCAATTTACAGGCCATAATTTAATTTATTTCAGGTAGTCCAGATCCTGGTAGATTGTATACCATTAGACTTAATTAGGGAGAGGTGTCATTCTGTGGAAATAAGCAGACCTAGTTTCAGTGAAAGCTCTGTGGTTGTTTGCAGGTAGGAAGTTGCAGGACGTGGAGCCAATATGTTTTATTATTTTTAATGGATTTGTCATTTCAAAGTATGGTTTTCTTTATTGCAAAAGAAGGCAGGATTGATGAGCCATATAATGTTTAACTGACAATAATGGGATAGAAACATTATATGTGATGTATAATATTTGCAGCTACACTTGTTTCAATGGTGTCTGTGATGCATAGCTATTTTTCGGCCTGTGTCCCAATTTTATTTTTTGCTTTGTCCAGAATTCTTGCTCTAAGGTTGAGAGGTATGGTTCCATGCTAAATCAGAAGGTTGTATTTACCTTGGAAGACTTTTCAGCATAATTATGAGAAACGGAGCGTTTTTAATATCTCCACTTATTTCCAATATAAACTGCCAGGTAACCTTGCAAATAACTTTCTTATTATGCTACTTTAATTCTTTTGGAATTGACAGGTATGCTTCATTTGTAAGAATAGTGTGCTGTGACTGATTTCTTGCAGCAGTCTGTGGCTTACTTATCACAATAACTTTTCTGTGTTTCTGGGTGTGTGATCAATTTAACAGTTTTGTAGATGTTTTCCAAAATTAAATAAATACATAATAAATGAAAAACGTAATCCTTTCTTCACTTTGAGCTACTGACAAAGTGTGGGAATTTGTTTTTTTCAAAAGCAATGGTCAGCATTACAGCTTAGTAAACGGTCAGTCTGTGAATAACTTCTGCACAAATTAAAATGTCTGAATGTCAAATGGCTTTAGATTGGAGGGAAGTTATATGTTTACTCCAGTATGTAGTATGATCTTAGAGAGTTTATAGATTTCTTATTGATTTAATTTTTGCTGAGCAGTTGTTTGCTGATTTATTGATGGTCCTTTTGGTGGTGGGAAATTGCATGGATGAATCCATTTCTATTATGATTTTTTTTTTTTTTTTCAGATATTTTGACTTCAAGACAATTTCAATCAGTGAGTGTGGCATGTGATTACTGAGGTTGCCTATTTTACAAGTAGGGGCTCCTTTTGTGTGTGTGTGTGTGTGTGTGTGTGTGTGTGTGTGTGTGTGTGTGTGTGTGTGTAAGAGAGAGATTTAATATGTATACTGAATATATTTTTGCAAATGGAATTCTTAGTTAAATAGGCCCCTCTTCTTAGACAAGAAGACTTGAGTAACCGATATTAGATCTTAGCCATCCAGCTGGGAAAGTTTAGTATGTGGATTTTCCTTCCGGTTGGATGAGGGCTATGCTACTTACTTAAGGAGTACATTCATGGCCATCCATCCATTTGTAGTCTTGTTGAACTACATTGTTTGATAACGAGAGGAGCTTTTTACAGAAGTTGAAAGTTTGTGTGTCAAGAACCTGTCCATACAAAGTGGCTTGTTTATGTTGCAGTGAAGGCTGTGGTCTTTGTAGTGAGCGTTTTAAATATAACCAGTATTTCTGAGGTGAAGAAAGTCTCTTAAGGCAGGATCTTTCTTAACCTGGAAAGCAAGCCAGTGATGAAATTTATAGGGGCCAGTGAGGGACAGAGGCAAGAAGCTTTTTAGTCTGTTTGGATAACTAACTGAACTCAGTCCTTTGACCTTTTTTTGTCAAAAATGGTTGTAGTCTTCTTTTGGCATGGTGTTTTGCTGAGGCACGTGCCAAAAGGGGTGTTGCGCTCAATAATTGCTCTTGTAAAGGAAGAATACAGGGATGTTATGACCTCCTTGTCCCTGGATGAGATACCCTTACTAATGTGGTGGGCCATGTAAAAAGCTTTCCGTACAATGGAGAAAACGTGGTCGTCAAAAGTCAGGTTTCTATCAACCTGGGTGCCCAAGCACCTCGTGACTGATTGTGTGCTTACAACATTGTTATTAATGTGATAATTTGTGGGGACATCACTCTCCTCAAAGGGGATGATTGTGCATTTTTTGGCATTTAGCTTGAGGCCATGTTTCTGGCACCAGTCATTTGTTTGGGTGAGACCCTCTTGTAGCTTATTCAGAATTGTTTTATTAAGTCAGTAATGTGAATTCTTTACTTTATTGCAAATTTGTTGGCTTATTATTCTGGATTATAGTATTGTAGGACTGCTAATGTTGACATTGTATGCAGATGGACTGCTGGAGTGGTTTTCCCAGTGAAAAATGCTAGTGCTGTATTGAATATCTGTTTATTTGTAAAAAAAAAAAAAAAAAAAAAAAAATCTATATATTAGCTAAGATGTTAGAGTTAACTGTTAGATTAGAGAATTCAAATCAGAATGAGAATTAGAATTTTAAGGCAAATATTAGGCATTTATTACATTTATTAATTGTTCGAATGCACCTACAGTACAGCCAGGAGGTCGACTTTGGTCTCCTGTGGCAGCGAAAGAGTTAACTATATGATATATTTTATATGCGGCCCCAAGACAATTTCTGTTCACTCAATGTGGCCCTGGCAAGCCAAAAGGTTGGACACCCCTGAATCAAACCCACATTGCAAAGTATGCTTTCCAACTTGTTCAGCTGCATGCAACAAATTCCTGCAATTCTTTATTTTCTGCACATTCTGAAATCAACATAATTTTCTGTTTCAGCAATCCCATAACATGTTGTTGGTACTTAAGCATATGAAATTGACAATTTAAGGCCCTGATTGCCAAGGTTGCAGAAGTATAAACCTTTTTTCCCCATCTGTCCAGTGCCCTTGAATCTCTGTCAGAGGGGGTAGGATTTTTTGCTGTCGAAGCCTTAACTCCCTTTGGACTCTGTGAAATAGTTTCAGGATCAGCAGCTGGGTTTCTAAATAAAAATTTATGCGAGTCAGGGACCCTGTAATATCTGTTGGGCTTACCGGGAGCAGGAGGTAAGGAGTCAGGGGTCAAGCTTGACTCCGGAAACCCATCATCCACAATACCTAGGACAGGGGGAATGGCTAAAGGCCTGTGCTGAGGGAGAAGGAGGAAATCCCTGAGCCTCTTTTTTGATTCTGAGAAGTCTTGACTCTCCCAGTGAAAATGCTCCCTCAAAGTATGCAATGTTTCTCCAAATGAATAATTCTCAGGAGGAGATGCAGATGGAATAGACTCCTCAGCATCAGAATCCTCATAGGGAGGAAAAAGAAGTTATGTACCTACCATAACGTTCCATGTTAGTTGTCTTCTTCTCGCCTTCTTTCTTGCTGGTTGTGTTCTGAGCCGATCCTCGGCTCCGACTCGGCCATCTTCAAAAGCTTGAGAGCTGCTTACTGGCTCGAGGCCCCCCTATATCCCATGACGCCTGGTGCTAGATACCCAGATCTCATTTGGTAAGTCTAACTGCAGACATAATAATAAAGGAATTCTATCCTAGAATGCATAAATCCTACTGGAGAGACTACTAGTCAGAAAGGAATAGCCAGAGAAGATTCAGCCAGTGAAAAATCAAGAGGAACTCTTCTCGGTCCACTAAGATAGGGGGATGGAGGGTGGGACGCAAGAAAGAAGGTGAGCAGAAGACAACTAACATGGAACGTTATTGGTAGGTACATAACTTTTTTATGTTAAGTTGTCTATCTCGCCTTCATTCTTGCTGGTTGGGACAGCGTCCCTAGCACCTTAAGTCCTAGGTGGCTCATCGGAACAGACTCTTCAGAAAAGTGGAACTAAAATCAGCTCTGCTCCTGGAGACCAAATCCAACTTGTAATGCGAAATGTAAGTATGAGGGTTGGCCCACGTAGCCACAGCACAAATAGATTCCATGGGCAACCTAGCCTGAAAAGCCACTGAAGTAGCTAAAGCTCTGGTGGCGTGACCTTTTGGTTTGAATGGTAATTTTTTTATTCCTGAGTTGATATATGAATGGGATGATAGAAGTCAACCACCTGGATAAGGTTACCTTGGAGACCGGAAGACCTTGTTTACCTACTTCATAGGACAGGAAAAGTTGATCTGATTTTCTAATGTCTTTTATTCTATGCAAATAAAAGCGTAGCTACCTGTGAACATCTAACTGATGCAACTTATACTCTGCCCTGTTGGAGTGGTTAGGGAAAAACACAGGAAGGTCAATGGACTGATTCAAGCTACTCTCTGAAGAGACCTTAGGAAGGAAAGAAGGATTAGTCCTAAGAGCAACCCTGTCATTGTGGAACACGAGGTATGGGGGACAGATAGAAAGAGCCTGTAGTTCCGAAACTCTTCTGGCTGAAGTAATAGCTACCAGAAAAAGGGTTTTCCAAAATAAGAACTTCATTGAACAAGGAGCTGCGAGTTCAAAAGGGGGCAAGATTAGCGAAGCTAAAATCAAATTTAGATCCCACGGTGGTGGAGGATCTCTGACTGGGGGCCTGAGCAGAGTGGTTCCTTTGAAAAAGGCTTTACAGAGCTTATGGGACATGATACTGCTTTCCGATAGGCCAATGTGAAAATTTGAAATTGCCGCTAACTGAACTCTAACTGTAGTGGAAGCGGACCCCGCATGGAAGAGCTCTGCAAGAAATTCCAAAATGGAGTAGCACAGGCTGTACAGGCCGAGACGTCGTGGACTGGGCCTAGGCAGGGTAAGCAGTAAGAGTGAAAATACTTATGAGGTATTTGTTTCCCACAAGTTAAACAATTATTAACTTTAACTGTTTGATCTGACATTGGCTGAGGCAAGAAAGAGTCCCCAACGGGGTACTTAGCTTTTTTGAAGACTTCGGTAGCTGAAATCACAGGAGCTGGCCGACCGGCACTTGCGAACTGCTTCTGCTTCGGGCACCTCGCGGCAAGAAAGACTGAGGAAGATGGCATCGGCTGACGCTTTTATACCCCAGGCGCTCTGACGTCGGGGAAAAGGGCGACATCAGCCGACGCCGGACCCAGACTTTGGAATCCGGCTGACCGAAGGGCTGCCTGAGGCAGGACAACCCATATGTAAGGACTGCAGATGCATCCTTGAAGGACATAGTTTCCAATTACTAGCGTATGTTTTCCTGGTCGTAGACCTGTGTGATGACAAAAGGATTTCACGCACAGAGGGGGAGATATCTGGGAGCCTGGCTAAGGTTGGAAGTGGAGCAGCCACGCTGCGAGCTGGAGAGAGTGCAGGGATTGGTGCAGCCCGCCAGACTGATGAATCAGGAGGCCTGGAACTACGTCTAGAGTCCAAGGGTGTTCAAGAAGATAGCGATGAAGGAACAAAACCATATTTGTCGAGGCCAGTAAGGGGCAATAAGGATAATTTTGTAACCCAAAGCAGTAGCCTTCTAAATTAGTTTCGGTAAGAGGGGGAAGGAAGGGAATGCATAAAGAAGTCCCTGGGGGCAATCATGGACTAGAACGTCTCTGGGGGAATGCCCGGGAAGTGGAAGGAGAGAGAAGAAATTGCTGCACTTGCTGTTGAAGGGAGTTGCAAAAAGATCGCAAGCAAGGTTGGCCCCATCTGCGGAAGATTTGGTCCGCAATTACCTGGTTCAGAGACCACTCGTGAGGCATGAGAATTGCTCTGCTCAGTCTGTCTGCTATGAAGTTGGACCTCCCAGGGATGTGTGTTGCAATCAGAAACCGTTGGGAAGAGATCGCCCACTGCCAGAGTCTGAGGGCTTCTCGACATAAGGGGTAGGGACCCTGCTTGTTAATGTACCACACTACGGACATATTGTCCGTATGAACTGCAATGTCCCGGTAGGAAGAGAGTCCTGAAGAGCCTGCAATTCTAACAGCACGGCCCTCATCTCCAAGATATTTATGTGCAGATGATACTCGTGAAGTTGCCAGGTGCCTTGCACTGTTTGGCCCTCATAATGCCCCCCCCCCCCATCAGGGAAGCATCCGTGGTCACTGTAGCCACTGGAGGGGGGAGAACAAATGGTCTGCCGTGGAGCACTGACGTGGAGACCATCCACCATGCAAGATGCTTCTTGCATGCCTGAGTGATCATAATCATGTAAGACATGGGAAGTTGCTGAAAAGACCATTGGGTGAAAAGAAGCCACTGGAGGATCCTCATGTGAAAACGAGCTAGAGGGACAAGTACGATCGCTGCTGCCATGAGACCTAGTGTCTGAAGGACAAATCTGGCTTGAATCCTTTTGCATGCTAGTAAAATCTTGACATGCTGACGAATCACTAACACCCTGTCTGGTGGGAGGCTCGCTAACATGTCTTTGGTATTTAAACTTGCACCTATAAAGGTGATATATTGACAGGGTGACAATGCAGACTTTTCGAAATTTATTGTGATGCCTAGCCTGGAGCAAGTGTGGATGGTGCAGTCTCTGGCTCGCAGAAGGTGATATCTGTTGGTAGCAGTGAGGAGCCAGTCATCGAGATATGGAAACACCTGGAATCCTTGCCGTCTCAGGTGAGCGGTAACTACTGCCATACATTTGGTAAACACCCTGGGGGCTGTGGTGAGACCAAAGGGCAGAGCTCTGAACTGATAATGGCTGGCTCGCAGCCAGAAGTGAAGGAATCTTCGGGAGCGTCTGTCCATTTTGATGTGGTAGTACGGATCCTGAAGATCTATGGAGCACATCCAATTGTCCTGACCCAGGGAAGGGTAAAATGGACTGAAGCGTGACCATCCGGAACTTCGTTCTTTATACATACTTGTTTAGTCTGCTGAGATCTAAAATGGGTCTCCAGTCCCCTGTCTTTTTTGGTACCAAAAAGAACCTTGAGTAAATTCCGGATCCTTGTTGGTCTGCTGGGACTTGCTGGATGGCCCCTTTTCTTAGCAGTTTTGAGACCTCTCGCACTGCTTGGTCCCTTAGATTGGGTGGAACATCTGGAAGGGACTTGTTTGACCTTAAAGGGGTGCGAACGAAGGGAATTCTGTAGCCTCCGGATATGACGGACTGTACCCGTTTGTCTTGAGTTATGTCTTGCCAGGCTCTTCGGTACAGGGATAATCTTCCCCCGACTGCCTCCAGAGGTGAGCAGCCGGGCAACCCTTCAGGGATGCTGGAATGGCTTGTCAGAGAAAGATTCTCTGCTGCCCTGGTTTTGCGGACCCCCTCTGCCACGAGGGCGGCGTCTGTTATTGTTCCCTCCTCTGCCCTGGAGGGAAAATCACCACGTGTGTCTGGCAAGGCTCCTTGGGATTTCCAGAACCACATCTTTCCACTCTTCTGACCCTTAGGATATGGCCTGGAAGGAGTGGAAAAACGGACTCCTACGGCAGAGAGAGTTTTGCCTTCCTGCTCACACCTGGTAAGGGTATCTTTCACCTGTGATCCGAAGAGAGAGGAACCATCAAATGGGGTGTTGGTAAAAGACTCTCTGAAAGGTTCCGCAAAGTTACAAAGCCGCATCCAATCGTGCCTCCTTAGGGCCATGCCTGTGCCTGCAGCTCTACTCGCACCATCGGCTGCATACGAAATGAGCCGCATGGAGGAGTTTACCACTGAGTTAAGAGTCGCTAGCTTGGAGGCTGCTTTAGCCTCGGCCCCCTCAGCTGATGGATCTTGGAGGGCATCTCCAAGCTCTTTCAGATCATCTCTCTGAAGACGGGTAAAGTGGCAAAGGTAATTCAGGGACCGCATAGAAAAGGTCGCTGAAGAAAACATCCGCTTCCCATATCTGTCCATCGTCCTGGACTCCTTGTTAGGGGGATGGACAGATGAAGTTTCAGCCAACTCCTTCTTTGTGGCCGCTGCTACCACCATGGCATCAACCGGGACACCCTTGGTCAAGAACTGCTTGTCCTGAGGGGCAGTAATGAACTTGGCAGGTCTTCTAGGGGTCGGTTCCACTGTGCCTGGAGCAGTCCACACCTTTCGAGCCACCACAGACATCAGTGGGTCAAAAGGTGGAGACACCCAGGAGATGGAAGGTCGGGATCCAAATGCATCCAGGAATACTGACTCATCCTCGGAAGGGCTTAGGGTAGTCCAGTTTCCCCTCTGCCTAAGCATCTCAAGGATGTCTGAGAAGGAGACATCTTCAGAGGGGGATCTTGGGGAGCCTTCCAACTCCTCTAAGTCGGTATCCGATGTGACAGACTCGGGGGAGTCAACATGCTTCCTCTTACATTTTCTCTTGCGAGGTGGCTCCTCTGAAAGATCAGGGGAGGCCTCGGAAGAGGAGGATACACCCAATGGAGTGTCCTGGAGTGCTGGATCCCCACGCTTGGGGTCTGGAAGAGGGGCAGAGGCTGATGCAGGCACCCTAGGGGGAGGAGCCGATGGGGTCGATCGTGGGACTGACTCAGGGGCCAGTACACTCCTCATCACCTCGAAGGCGTCCCTGCCCGGCGCAGAGAAGACTCAGGCTCCGAAGAAACCAGAAGCCCCCCCGCACCAAGGGAGATGGCTCCAACGCAGACGTGCTAGCCCAGCTCACCTGCGCCGAAGCACCGAGAGGGAGAGCGGGGTCGGACAAGGGTCCGATGCCACTCACCCCCTTGGAGCCGACGAGTCAGTCTCGGCGTCCAGATCCCTCCAGGGAAGGTACCATGGAAGGGATCGGAGCAGACGACGGAACCGAAAGAGAGGGTAACGGCGCAGACGGTTCCACGTCTCTAACCTCAACGAACTCCGGCTACGAGCTCATAGAAAGAGTCAGAGGAGGAATATCTACAGCTGTGGATGGAGCCGACTCCTGATGAGGAGGGCTGGACAACATTTTAGCTAGGGCCTGCGATTTTAAGAGCCTACTAACCACTCTTTTCCAAGTCATGGTCTGAAAGTCTAGAGGACCGAGAAGAGTGGGATGATTGATGACTACGCTCCGATTGGAGCAGGGGCGACTTCAGAGACGAACGTATCGACTCCAAAGGAGGAGACCTGGATCTCTTGCGACTCTCAGCTGGCTCCGAAGACTGTGTCGGAGCCGACTAGGAGGGAGAGACATCGTTTCCAGCCAGAGCCGAAATGGCTTGTGTGGCTTCACCCAACGACGGCTCTGAACTGGGAGCTGATGGTTTAGGTGGCCTGGAAGATGTTGCCGGCTGAGCCTTTGCCAGTGAATCTTGGGGTTTTAGCATACCCCTCAGAATCAATTTATTTTTGCGCTCCTGCAGGACTCTTGGACTGAAGGCATGACAGACCGAGCAAGAGTCCTGCAGGTGCACAGTGCCCAGACAATAAACACAAGAAGTGTGACCATCTGTCAGAGACATCTTCTGACAGCATGAATCACACTTGTTGAATCTGGACGGTTTTGGATCCTTGGACATCCTAAGGAGAAGGAAAAGGAAAAGTTTTCACACAGATGGTTAAGGTAACCAACAGTAAAAAAAGTTAATACTCTACAGTTACCACAAACCACTACAAATACCAATGCAACCAAAAAAAATATCTAAAACTATCACTAAACACTAACAATGATTAATTAGAAGAAAAAACTTTTTTTTTTTAAAGGGAGATAGAAAGAAAGGCTAACCTCTAACTTAAACGGAAATAACCTTTTTGTGGAAAAGGGAGAGAAGGGGGAGGGGAAACTAACTAAAACGAGTTTCTTAAGGAAGGTGTCGCTTATCTAGAAGAAAAAATAGCTACAACACTAAAGTTCTAACTAACGACTAATTCTACACTATCAATATAGATTTTTAATAAGAAAAAATACAAAAAATAATAAAGCTTATACGACCTGAGCCAATAGAACAACCTCATAGCAGAAGCGGCAAATGAGATCTGGGTATCTAGCGCCAGGCATCATGGGATATAGGGGGGCCTCGAGCCAGTAAGCAGCTCTCGAGCTTTTGAAGATGGCCGAGTCAGAGCCGAGGATCGGCTCCAAACCCAACCAGCAAGAATGAAGGCGAGACAGACAACTTAACATTAGATAATTCCTGATCAGAAGAGGAATCAGAAGAAAAAGAAACCTGATCTGAAGATTCATAGTTAGTGTCTTGCCTAGGCCTCTTATCTGGAGGGGGAAGGGTACCCCTGATCAAGGTAATAAGGTCTTCAGCCATTTTGATCATCTGTTTTTTTAGGCATACAGGCCTGTGCACATGGCTCATGTGTCAGTTTTTTAGTCTTAGAAGTTGCTTTAGTTTTTGGTTTTGCAGCTGTCGTCGGTTTGATATACAAATGTTGAGGTCTGAATACACCCTCAGAAGCCGGTGCCTGCTCAGCGGCGGTTTGATATACAAATGTTGAGGTCTGAATACACCCTCAGAAGCCGGTGCCTGCTCAGCGGCTCTGGACCCATCTGAGGGAGATACATCCGTCGGTCTAATACCGTGAGTATCTTGCGGCATGCCGGACTCCACATGGGTGTCGGTAGAGGCTTGCGACTTGAAGGTAGCGGGTATCAGGGGACTGCAAAACCGCCTCACTGAGTACCGGCGACTGGCTTAGGAGAAGCTTCGCCTTCGGTTTTGGATCTCGACTGCCTTTCTCTGTCCTTTTCTTTGCATTTCTTATGTACTCCGGTAGTATGATTGCTATCCAACGACATTTCTGGGTAGTTAAATCTGTTTCCAAAATACTGTGATGCAAAAATATATAGACGCTTAATAGTGCGTTGGTTAAATCTAGCACAAAACCGACAGCCAGGCACATTGTGATCAGGGCCTAGGCAAGGAATACAGTATAAATGGAAATCCTTATGAGGTATTTGCTTTCCACAAGTAATACAATTATTAACTTTTTCTGACATCGGTAAAAAGCAAGAAAAAAGTTTTACCAACGGGGTACTTGGCTTTAGTGAAGACTTCAGTTCTGAAACGCAAACACGAATATTTCAGTAGTCGGCCGACCTGCACTTGCGAAATGCTTCTACTTCGGGCACCGTGCGGCAAGAAAGACTAAAGAAAATTGCATCGGCTGCATGTTTTATACCCCTGACGACCTGACGTCATAGAAGAGAAGACAGCAACCGACGCAGGACCCAAGACTTTGGAATTCAGGCCGACTGATGGCAACCTGCCAGCAGATTACCCAAATGTAATGACTGCAACAGCGAAACACGAAGATAATCATCAGATCTACTTGAGGCGTTCATCATATCTGGACTAACTCCTGGAAGCCCTCCTTGTTGAGTTTCCACTCGTGAGGGTCTACCCAGGATCTGCTTAACTTGTCTGACTCTGTTTCACTCTGATTGTATGCAAGAAGCTTGAAGAGGTAAGAAGTGCTGTAGAACTAACTCCAAAGCTATCACTGCTAGCCAACACACAGTGTACAACCTGGTGCCCACCCTGTTTATGTACTACATCACAGTGGTGTTGTCTGTCATGATGTTTAAGGGACCTAGGTCACAGAGATAATACTGAGAGTTTATGGAATGGATCACTGCCAACATTTCTTTTATATTGATGTGTTTTGCTCTGTCTAAACTGTCCCACAGTCCTAGCACTTTTACTCTATTGAAATTGCTCCCCAAGCAAAATATGATAAATTGGTTAGTACAAATTGTTTTGGGGTAGGTTGCAAAAAAATGGGGACATGGATTGTGCTCCATCTGATCCCTCCACCAATGCAGTTCTGACTTTAAGTAACCCAAGACTGGATTTCAGACTCCAGTGGAGTGTAACGTGGCAAAGGAAATCACATGAATCACAGCAATTACAAAGTCTATTATCATGTGAAATTCTCTGGCAATGGCTGTAACCAGCAAGAAACGTCTGGGAAGATTTCTGGATACAAATCCACCTTCTCTTAATGAAGGAAAGCCTTTTGAGAGATGGTGTCTATTAGGCAACATACAAACACAATCCTGTGTGACAGATTGAGAAAGGATTTTTGCATGTTTGTCTGGCATACCGGATGTAGTAGGGAAGTTAATTTTGAGGACTCCTGACAACTGGGACAAGCCTCTGCACGAATATGCAAATCTTCTAAATAAGGAAAAATGTGGATACCCTGTAACCAATAGTGGGGCATTAATAGGTCTAAACACTTTGTAAACATTCCTGGCAAGTGGACAGTCCAAAGGGTAATACAGAGAATGTATGTCGTCACCCAGACACACAAAATCTTAGAAATATCTAGAAGTTGCTTGCTGTTGGAATGTGACGGTGAGTATCTTTGAGATCTGAAGTTACCATAAGGCTCTGATTTGGGATCAGAGATAACACGGTCTGAAAGATCAACATTTTGAAGATTGGTATCTTTACAAAAAGACAGAGAAGAAAGATCCAAAACTGGTCTCCATGAGTGCTCATTCTTTGGAGTCAGCAACATTCTGGAATAAATGCCTTTTCCTACTCTATTTGCAAGACCATGCTCTATGACTCATGCCTGTAACATGTGTGGAAGCACTGGAGGAAACAATTCTGTTTGGAAGGGTGGAGGGGATCCCCCTGAAAGGAATGGACTATTCTATTTTATTCATTGACAACTGTAATCCTTCTAAAATAACCTTTAGAACCCATTTGTCTGAAACAATCTGCTGCCAAAACAGAATCAGTTTCTTTGACAGGGAAAGAGATGCTGGTGCAGGACAGGGAAGGGAGGTGACCTGGTTTCCAGCATAGCCATTGTGAGGGTGTCTCCCAACTCTATTTTGGAAAAGCTCCTTTCTTTTTGGGATTTTCATTAGAACCATCCTGGTATCTCTTTTTTAGGTATCTGTTAAGCAGGAGACACAGCTTATTTGTTTTGACTTTTAAAGGAGAAGACAGGGTTTGGAGGGAAAGAACTTGGGGACCATAAAAATCCTAGGAAACCCCATACATTATGTTACCTTCCTTATCCCGCTGTTTGATCACCAGCATAACAAAAGGCCCAATAACACTATCTAGAGGGCAGTTCAAGATATCTGATCAAGTCACCTGAAATCTTTTGGTTTAATACCCAGATAAAGCTTCTCAAGACTGTGGCTAAAGCAGAAGGCCTAGATAAAGCATGAGCACAATCATGCACATTTTAATGCAGGTGTTGAAACTTGAGATAAGTTAGTCACAAGCTGATTCAAGTAAGACCCCCCCCCCCTTCTGTAGACTGGGAAGCAGAAAATGTCTCTCAAAATATAAGCATACTTAAGCATATAATTCCACATATAGTCCTGGTAATTAAGAATTCTGAAGGATAAAGATGAGGAAGAAAAGTCTCTCTCACCCAGTCTATCCAAAAGTTTACCCTCTTTATCCCCAGGAACTGGGTTAGAGGTGGTAAAACCCCTGTCTGCATTAGGAGGAGCAGGAGAGACAGCAACTGAGTCTAAGCTAAGATGAAAAAAAAGTGTCTGATTGAGACACTTTATACAATTTGTGTCTTTTTAGCTGCCGACAGCTTTAGAATCAGGAGTGCTACAGGGAGCATTAAAATCATCCTCCGAGACGGGCAGAATAGAAGGAATGGGTGCACTATGTGGGGCTTCTTGCTCTAATAAATCATATCTGTCCAGTTCAGGCAGAACATAAACCTGTTTCAAAGCAAACACATCCTTAAGTCTGGCGATAGTCTCGGAAAAGGAGAAAGTCTAATATCTTCTGATTCTGGCTCACTGTCTAAAGAATCGTTGCCCTGTGCTATGGAGCCCTAGAGAGACTATACTCACTCTCTGTCCATATTTTGAGTGGAAGAATAAGGAATATGATGCAGCATGTCACCCAGGATTAAAAGTCTGCAATGAATTCCTATTAAAGTAATACCATATTTAGCCACAGAAACCATCTTCTTGCTGTCACAATTACTGTCCCACCCTCTCTGGATGCAGATAAAAAGAAGGCATTATCATCCCAAGTAAGAGATCTCTTTCTCTGGCAATCCTGAAAAGACCATCCCATGGTGTCTCCAGTAAACTGAATGGATGGTTCTCCCATGCCCAGGCTGGACAATGGAACAGCCAAAGAGGAAGTGTCTGCCCCTGATCCATAGTGGCTGGCAAGAGTACACCAGAGGGATTCAAGGAAACCAGCAAGTGGTCTGAGGAACTAGCAATGCCCCCTGCAAAGCCACCCACTATCATTTGTCTGAGGCACTGACTGAGCTCTGTCTATGGACAAGGGTTCAAGCTTTAACTGTTTTTCCTTTTTAGGCAATTAGAGGGAGAAGAGCAGGTCGAGGGTTAAGTATCCATGCTGTACCCAAGGAAGAACCCCGATTGTCAGCAAGTGATAGAAGGGGTTGGTCAGAAGCTAAACAGTCATGTAGTTCACCTAAACAGCATACAACCCTTCTAAAATTCCTAAATCCCTAACAAAAAAATTACCCAAACAGCACTCAAGCCAATTTTATACATAAAAAACTTCCCCCTGAGAAAATCATTAAAACCAACTAGTAGTCATGAAGTGTGCATAAGCATTACAAAAAAGAAAAAAAGGCTGTTTTTGTTTCAGGAAAGAAAATAATAGTTTCAGTTAAAAACTTGTGAAAATATGACTCTATAGCTTAAATAGGCACTGTGTGACTAGAAAGTAATTCCTCACTAGTTAATGCAGTACTCGAGGAACATCTGATTGAGATTCCTGAAAAGACTGTATTCTTAAAGAGATATACTGTGATTAAGGCAGAAATAGTAAAAAAAAAATAGAAAAACGTTCTTTTATCAATAAAAATAATGAGGGAGGGTTCCACAAAGGGTTCTTAACTGCCTGAGAGGAAGCTTTAGGCAGACTGCTGACCCAGAAGATCCTCAGAGTTGCAGCTGCACGAGGCAGCAATAAAGTACTGAAGACTTTTACAGACAGTAACTTGTTTGTATTATTGCTCTCTAAAAAGGGGTTCAAACTATATGCAGGTTGAGTGACAGTGTGGGATGGGATGAAAGCTTCAAAAGCTGGTCGCTTGCTATACCCCTGGCAGGATACAACCCGTAAGCTAATGCACCAGACAGAATGACAAATATATTGTCTATACAATTAAAACATATTTATACCAGTTAGTATGAAAGCAAAGATGCTCCCATTGACCCGTAAGTGTTAATGTAGCTGAGGGTCACAAATGACCCCCATAGCTACGTCTTGAGCCTGCAGATAAAATTTTACCATCTAATACAAAAAAGTTTTTTTTTTTTTTTATAATCAGATTGAATTTAATGCTGTCCCACTGCAAATGTTTTACTTTGAGCAGGTCTTTCTCTAAGAGGTCAAAATTTTAGTTTTTACTTAATCAAAGCAGTACCAATTCAAATGCCAAGGGTAAACTGAAAATTAGCTGTCCTTTGCCTCATATCTGAGAAAGTATCTGTGTCCTTGTGGACTGGAATGTGTTACTGGGCATCCTTCAGGCTCAGGGTGATAACATCAGTGCTTGAAGGAACAGGAAAGGTTGGAGGGTCTGTAATGTTATTACTGTATTCTGAACCAAAAAATGGGTCAGCCTGCAGAAACAAACAAACAAAAAAAACGGGAGCAATCAATGTGCTATAACTGTTACAAGTACCATGTCCACAAAAAAGAACATATATAAAAAAACTTTAACTCCACAAGTTAAGTGCTTTTATCCTCCAAAAGCACTTCATCAAAACTCAGCTTTTCAACCTGGACAGCTCCAACATAGGTCTTCAAGTACCATCTTTCCTGGGCATTAGGAATAGACCCGGAAAGAACCCTTTATTTTTTGCCCTATTTTTGTACAGTTTCTCTCATTCCTTGTTGAAGCAGTTCTAGAAGGGAAATTATTAGATTCTTTTGGCTTTTTGGAATTGAAGAAATCCTGCCATCTTTGGGTTTGCCTTGAAAATTAGAAGTTATGTACCTACCATAACGTTCCATGTTAGTTGTCTTCTCTCGCCTTCTTTCTTGCTGGATGGGTTCGGAGCCGATCCTCGGCTCTGACTCGGCACTTGCTTTAGCTCGAGAACTCCTTTTACCAGCTCGAGGCAACCCTATATCCCATGATGCAAGGCGGAACTACCTCAGATCTCGTTTGGCAGCTAACTGACCCTGCTAAAGACTATCCTAACATAATTAGGAACCATGGTTCCTAAAAGAAGTCCTCATAACAATGCTCCAGAGGAAGCAATCTAATAGGAACTCTCCAAGATCTGTCCAGGCCAGGGGGAAGGAGGGAGGGACAGAAGAAAGAAGGCGAGAGAAGACAACTAACATGGAACGTTATGGTAGGTACATAACTTCTAAATGTTAAGTTGTCAATCTCGCCTTCATTCTTGCTGGATGGGACCGCGTCCTAGCACCTGTATCCCGGGTGGCTCAATGGAACAGACTCTTGAGAACTGTGGAACCAAAACTGGCCCTATCTCTGGAGGCCAAATCCAACTTGTAATGAGACACAAAGGTATGAGGCGTGGCCCAAGTAGCTGCTGCACAAATAGTGTCAATGGGAAGTCTATCCTGAAAGGCTACAGAAGTGGATAGACTCCTGGTCGAATGTGCTTTTGGCTTAGAAGGTAGTTGTTTGCCCCTTAGAGAGTACACATAGGAAATGGTGGAAGTCAACCATCTAGATAAGGTCACTTTAGAAACTGGAAGACCTAACCTGTTTTCTGCATAGGAGACAAACAATTGGTCTGATTTTCTAATTTGTTTAGTCCTATGCAAGTAGTACCTGAGCTGACGATGAACATCCAAAAAATGCAGCTTCTGTTCAGCTCTGTCAGAATAGTTAGGAAAGAAAACTGGTAGATCAATAAATTGGTTAATATTGGTTTGAGATACAACCTTGGGAAGAAAGGAAGGGATAGTTCTGAGCGAAACCCTATCCTTATGAAAAACCAGATAAGGTGAACGAATACAGAGGGCCTGAATCTCAGAAACTCTTCTTGCAGAAGTAACAGCCAGTAAAAATATAGTTTTCCACGTCAATAACTTTAAAGAACACGTAGCAGACGGTTCGAAAGGAGGTAGAATTAGGGATGCCAACATTAAGTTTAGATCCCATTGCGGAGGAGGATGTTTCACAGGCGGTTTTAGGAGAAAAACTCCTCTTAAAAAGGCTTTGCATAACCTATGAGACATGATGTTATTGTCATGCAAGCCAACATGATACTTGGAAATAGCAGCCAGTTGTACTTTGACTGTAGATGACGAAGATCCCGAATGAAAAACCTCCGCCAGGAAATCCAAAACAGAATGTACAGGAGCGGTAAAAGGATCAATATTTCTGGCGTTTGCCCAAATCGGAAAACGTCGCCACTTGCTAGCATAAACAGTTCTAGTGGACGACTTTAAAGAAGACACTAAAATGTCTCTGAGTCAGAAATCATTGGTAGCCTGGCTAGGGAAGGAAGTGGAGCAACCAAGCAGTGAGGTTGAGAGAATGAATGGCCCGGTGCTGCTGACCCGACTGGTGGATCAAAAGATCCGGAACTGGGTCTCCAGATGCCAGGGCTGCACCAGAAGATGATGATGTAGAGACGGAAACCAAATTTGTCGAGGCCAATATGGAGCAATGAGGATCAATTTGGCTCTCAAAACGGTGGCTTTCTGAATGACTTGTGGAATCAATGGAAAGGGAGGAAAAGCATAAAGAAGTCCCCGAGGCCAATCCTGGGTTAGAGAGTCTCTCAAGGGTTGGCCTGGAAGAGGAAATAGTGTGAAGTAATCTGGGCACTTGCTGTTTTGAGGGGTAGCGAAAAGATCGCAACAAGGGGTGCCCCACTTCAGAAAAATCTGATCCACTACAGATTGATTGAGAGACCACTCGTGAGGCATCAGAATAGATCTGCTTAGCCTGTCCGCCAATAGGTTGGACCTGCCGGGATGTCGTTGCTATCAGAAACCGCTGAGAAGAGATCGCCCATTGCCAAAGTCTGAGAGCTTCTCGACATAAGGGATAGGACCTGGTTCCGCCCTGTTTGTTGATGTACCAGACCACGGACATGTAGTCCGTCTGTACTGCAATAGTCCCTGAGGGAAGAAAGTCGTCGAGGGCTTGCAACGTTAAAAGCACTGCTCTCATCTCCAGGACATTTATGTGCAGGTGGTATTCTATGGGTTGCCACGTCCCGTGGACCATCCTGCCCTGATAATGCACCCCCCCACCCGATCAGAGAGGCATCCGTGGTGACTGTGGCAACTGGAGGAGGGGGAACAAAGGGTCGGCCCTGATGAAGAAGAGGGGAAGATATCCACCATCGTAGATGAGCCCTGCACGACTGCGTTACCAAGATTTCGTGTCTCATGGGCAGATCGTGGTACGACCACTGCGTGAATAACATCCACTGCAGGAGACGCATGTGGAAGCGAGCCAGTGGAAGAAGAACAATGGCTGCAGCCATTAGGCCTAGAACTTTCAAGACAAACCTGGCTTTGATCTTGTTGCTTTGTAACAGAAGTTGAACAAATTTCTGGATGTCCAGAATCCTTTGATCTGTTAGCCTGGCTAACATTTTGTGTATTTAACTCTGCGCCTATAAAGGTGATAGATTGGCAAGGCAGCAGAGAGGATTTTTCGAAATTTACGAAATTCCTAGACTCTTGCAAAGCTGTAGGGTGTAGTCTCTGGACCGAAGAAGCTGCTGCTTGGAGGTGGCGGAGAGGAGCCAGTCGTCCAAATAAGGAAACACCTGGAATCCTCGACGTCTCAGATGAGCTGTGACCACTGCCATGCATTTGGTGAACACTCTGGGGGCTGAAGTGAGGCCAAAGGGCAGTGCTCTGAATTGGTAATGACTGGCTCCCAGCCGAAAGCGGAGAAACCTTCTGGAGCGTCTGTGAATCTTTATGTGATAGTACGCATCTTGAAGGTCTATAGAGCACATCCAGTTGTCCTTGCCCAGAAAGGACAGAATGGATTGCAGCGTGACCATCCGGAATCTTGCCTCTCTGACAGACTTGTTTAGTCTGCTTAGGTCTAGTACTGGTCTCCAATCTCCCGTCCTTTTGGGGACCAAAAAGAATCTTGAGTAGAAGCCGGATCCTACTTGGTCTGCCGGCACTGTTTGGATGGCTCTTTTTTCCAGGAGTTTTGAAACTTCCTGTCTTGCCAAATCCCTTTGACCGGGTGAGATGTCTGGAAGGGATTGTAGAGGTACGGGAAACCTTCAAGGGATTTTGTAACCCTCGGATATGATCGACTGTACCCACTTCTCTTGTGATAGGGATTGCCAGGCTACTGGGTACAGCGAAATTCTTCCCCCAACTGCCTCCAAGGGTGGACAGTCGGGCAACACCTCAGGGATGCTGAAAAGGCTTCTCAGGAAGAGACTCCCTGTTGCCCTGGTTCTGAGGTCCCCCTGCCTCTAGGGCGTCTATTATTGTTACCCCTCTGCCTCTGGGGGTAAACTGACCACGTGTGTCCGGTGTAGCTCCTTGGGCTTTACGGAACCACATCTTCCCCCCCTTCTGACCCTTGGGATATGGTCTAGAAGGAGTGGAAAACTGGACTCCAACGGCAGAAAGAGTTTTACCGTCCTGCTCACATCTGGTCAAAGTATCCTTCACCTGAGGTCCGAACAAAGCCGAACCGTCAAAGGGGGTGTTGGTGAAGGACGCCTTAAAGGGGTCCGCAAAATTACACAGCCGCATCCAGGCTTGGCGTCTAAGAGCAACACCTGTGCCTGCGGCCCTGCTCGCTCCATCGGCCGCATAAGATATGAGCCGCATGGAGGAGTTAGATATGGAATTCAGGATAGCAAGCTGAGAGGCAATCTTTTCCTGAGCCCCAGCAGCAGAAGGATCCTGGACTACTTCTCCCAGTTCCTTGAGAATATCTCGTTGAAGCCTGGTGAAGTGACAAAGGTAATTCAGCGAACGCATAGCAAAGGTCGCTGAAGAAAACATCCGCTTTCCATACCTGTCCATGGTCCTAGAATCCTTATTAGGAGGATGGACAGGTACTGAAGGATCCGCCAGTTCCTTCTTAGTGGCCGCCGCTACCACCATAGCATCCACAGAGACACCTTTGGACAGGAACTGTTTATCCGAAGGGGCCGTGATGAACTTGGATGGTCTCCTGGGGACAGGTTCCACAGAATCTGGAGCCGCCCACGCCTTCCGAGCCACTACCTGCATGAGTGGGTCGAAAGGCGGAGACACCCAGGAGGTGGAGGGTCGGGATCCAAAAGCCTCCAGGTATACAGACTCATCCTCGGAGGGGTCAATGGAGGGCCAATTCCCCCTCTGTTTGAGGAGCTCAAGGATGTCTGAAAATGAGACATCCTCAGAGGGGGACCGTGGGGAACCCTCCGACTCATCTAAGTCGGTATCAGATGTAGTAGACTCAGAGGAGTCTGTGTGTTTCCTCTTACACGTCCTCTTCCGAGGGGTTCCCCTGCAGGGTCAGGAGAAACCTCGGAAGAGGAGGAAATTCCCAGTGGGGAAACCTGGGGCGATGGATCCCTGGGCCTGAGAGCAAGAGGCTGGCAAGAGGCATCTGCAGGCACTGATGAGGGAGGAGCTAGAGGGATAGACCGTTGACCAGGCTCAGAGGCCAGGACACTCCTCATCACCTCAAAGGCTCCTCTTCCCGGGAGACCTGAACACACCCGCTCGAAGAAACAGGAATGGTCGGCTCCAAGGAGAGAGAAGGCTCGAGGCCGATGTCGGCGCCGAGCTTACCAAAGCCGAAGCCCGAGAGGGAGAGCGGGGTCGGACAAGGGTCCGATGCCACTAGCCCCTCGGAGCCGACAGTGGAAACCCGACGACCGGATCCCTCCAAGGAAGGTCTCAAGGAGGAGATCGGAGCCGAAGATGACGGAGCCGAAGGATGTATCGGCTCCGCATCGAAACAGTCGCTGTCCCAAGAAGCTCCGGCTCCGAACTCTGGTGTGGAGTCGGAGGAGGAATCTCAAGAATCGGGCTATAGCCAAGTCTGTTGAGACGGGCTATGGAGCATTTGGGCCAGTGCCTGAGACTTCAACAGCCTGCTTACCACCCTCTCCAAATCGTGGTCAGACAGCCTGGAAGATCTCGAAGATCGGCTCCGATGGCTCCGCTCCGACAAAAGAGGAGACCCCGGAGCCGAGTGAATACTTAGTATCGAAGGGGACCGGGATCTCTTACGGATCGAAGCCATCGGAGCCGAAGTCCCTTGAACCCCAGATGGAGCCGAGGACATCTCGGCTCCGATGCTGGATAAAGTGTCGGCTCCAGCCGGAGCCGACAAGGCCACAGTAGTCAGGGTATCGGAGCCGGCCGGCACCGAACCCACTACTCTAACAGAAGAAGTATCGACTCCAGCCGGAGCCGATATCGGCTCCGACGGAGCCGGAGCCACCGGAGGAGGCTTGGACACTGTAGCCTGAGCCTTCGGTGGCTTAAGAGGTTTTCCTGACCCTGGCTTAGGAGGAGAACCTTCAGGTTTAAGTAAACCTCGGAGGATTAATTTGTTCCTCCTTTCCTGCAGGACTCTCTGGCTAAAAGCATGACAACGCACAGGAGTCCTGCAGGTGCAAAGGCCCCAGGCAATACACACAAGAAGTGTGACCGTCTGTCAGGGACATTTTCTGACAGCACTGGTCACACTTCTTGAAGCCTGAGACCTTGCCTTCTCTAGACATCCTAAAAAGGATAGACACAAACAGTCCCCACAAACACACAACTTAATCCCTACACAGACACACAGGAAGGGAATAACTTGGGGAACTAGGCCTGACTAAAACTTTAAACTGAAAACTATTATAAAAGTTTAAAAGGAAGGGAATAGGGTGGGCTGTAACTAAGTACAGGCTAATCTAACACTAAAGGGAAAAAATAAACCCCTAACTGAACTTTTTCTTCTTTAACAAGAAAAAACTTACCTCAGCTGGCAAAGGAGACCTCTTTCGCTAAGCGGCAAACGAGATCTGAGGTAGTTCCGCCTTGCATCATGGGATATAGGGTTGCCTCGAGCTGGTAAAAGGAGTTCTCGAGCTAAAGCAAGTGCCGAGTCGGAGCCGAAGATCGGCTCCGAACCCATCCAGCAAGAATGAAGGCGAGATTTACAACTTAACATTTAATTTTGTGCTTCTGAAAGACTATTTGTATGGCCCTTTGCATTGTCTGCATACCCCTCAACTGTCCAATTTTTCACAGAAAGTCCAGTTTTTAACCAATATCTTTGGTCTGTTCTTCATAAAATGTGCGTTTTTAGCACATCACTGAGGTGTGAAGTCAGTTAATGGCATATTTGAGTTACAAACTTAATATCCTTCAGAAAATCATGCTAATACTAAATCTATTTTATCAATTTTTTTTTAAGTTTATAAGAAAAATATTTAAATTCCGTCCCTGATTTTGAGCATCTGTGCCTCCAATACTTTTGGCCTTATTCAGATTTATTTCCCTTAGAGGTTGAGAGGCATGCTTCCCTGTGATAGTAGAGACCAGACGTAGCTGACTAGTTCCCATCATATCTAGGCATAGGAGAAGAAAGTGTTTTACAGACTGCATACTCTCCCCCTCCCAAATCTCCAACATTTCTGCAGTAGTGCTCCCAAAGAGCAGCTCCTCGTCAGATGGGGACACCCTCTGGCAAGCCTGAAGCACCAGCCAGGTACATTTTACTGCACACCCCAAGACAGCTGCTTTGGATGCTGCATACAAATCTAATATACTGTTCTGCCTCTGCACTGACAAGTCTGGGTAACTTCTAGGTTAACTGTCAGGTTTCCTTCAGACACCTCATTTCTCTTCTCCTTCAACTTGTTGTGGATTTCATAGTGGAACTTGGTCATGTGTGTCTGTCAAATGACTGTTTTGATGGTCTGGGTGGCAGCCATGCACACCACCTACCCAAACCTGTCAAGTACTGTTCTCAGGAAAAGGAAGACTAAGAATGCACTGTTGGAAAATGACATGACAGTTTTCAATTCAAGGTGTTACAAATTACAAATATTTCCTTAAGGAGAGATGATGATATTAATATAATTGAAAAAGTTGACTTATTGCAGAATTATATATGTGTATTTTAAATAGGGTGCATTCTGTTCTGTGGATTGCCTGATGAATCTCCTAGTGCATGAAAGCGCTTACGTCTGTGTAATTAGGAATGGTTTTCTTACTCCGGTCACTGGTAAACTGTCCAGTTTTCAATATGCATACAATATCTGAAGACTGTGCACGTCTAGGGAATGCAGAAGTCTTCTGGTAACTGAATGACTTTGTTCAATGCATCTAGCAGTTACACAGATCATTAAGGTTCTGAACTGCTCCTGGAAGTCAAGTGTTTACGGGCTTGATTCTTTCCACTTCCATTTGCCTATTGTGTGGTTATGAGCTAGTCACTTTACCACACAGTGCTCCTGGATTCCCCATGAAGAGGGATATACATGTGTGTCCAGTGGGCATATCCAGTTAACAAATGTATAAAATAAACTTCTGAGACGACAGTGCACATGGTTAGTTCTAAAAGACACTCCCTTACAAAGGGAAGACTGTTTGTTTTGGGGAACATCTTCCTAGCAGAAGTAATAACTACAACAAAATGGTTTCCAAGAAAGAAATCTGATGGCACACTCAAAGGCTGGTTAAAAAGGGAAGTGTATAAGCCTCTTCAATAAGTTCAAATCCCAATAAAGGTCCATCAGTTTTCTAGGATGAAGGCACTCAAGAAAATACTTATCTACTGGTAAAGATGACAATGGAGTGTTTCATAGGAAGGTAAGTGGAAACAACAGACAAATGTCCTTTCACTGAGGCATTATTTATTATTTAATTTATCATTGTTTACTATGAGAGTCCAATTGGGAATTATTACCCTTTTCAGTAAAAGCCTCAAGAGAAAAGTTATACAAGGAAGACACGACACAGCTGAGAACTAAAATTCATTATAAAACAGGTACCTTAAACATTCCAGTGATAACACTGACATATGCTTGAGCAATATAAACTGAGAGATACACAAGCACTCTCCATTCAGAAATGATCAAATACATCGATAAGAGTTTGTGATTATAAGTAGTACAGTAAATCCAACCTAATTTTTACTTGTTTACCAGGATAGAGCACTGATTTCCATGGATATTTTTCAGACTCTGCCCAGAAGCTCTTTCAGGTTAAGTGACTTGCTCAAAGTCACACAGCCAGGCGAAGTAAGCTGAGGCAATCAAACCCTGGCTCATAGGAAATAGCCCAATAATGTACAGTTGTGTACACTTACCATAAATGTAGATGTTCGAGTATATTCACTGTTGCAGTCATCACATTTGGGTTATCTGCCTGCAGATAGCCCTCAGCCGGCCCGAATACCAGAGTCTTTGGATTTGTGCGTCAGATGCTGTCGCTTCTTCTTTGATGTCAGGGGTATAAAACATGCGGCAGACACCATTACATCAGTTTTTCTTGCCCCAGATGTCAGGTGCCCCCACAATAGGAAGCAATTATATGGTATGGAACACCCCCAGCAAAAAGCAAATACAGATGATATTATATATGCCAAACAAGGAGGAAAGGCAAAAGTCGAGAAGTCAGGGGGGGGGCTGGAGGGAGGATAACCAGGACTGCAACAGTGAATACACTCGAACATCTACAGTTATGGTAAGTGTACACAACTGTACTATATCCTTCGTGTTTCACTGTTGCAGTCATCACATTTGGGTTGATTCCCACAGCTAAGGAAGGGTGGACGTAGTTAAAGAGCATTAGGGCTAGCAATAAGGCCCTATAAAACTGCTGTGGCAAATCCAGCTCTGGATTTAGAAAAAATAGGCAGGTGGTAATGCTTGGTGAAAGTATGTACACAGCTCCAGGTTGCAGTTTCCATGATGCCCCTGGTAGGGACTCCTCTGAGAAATGCAGTAAAGGTAGATGCAGCCCTGGTGGAATGTGTTCTTATCCTCTGTGGGGTTGGTTTTCCATGGTGTTTGTAGCAGAAATGGATGCAATGTGCTATCCATTTGGAAATGGTTTGCTTTGAAACGGCCTTCCCCTCTGCCCCTGCAGCAAAGCTAACTAGGAGCTGGTCAGATTTTCTGAGAGGCTTATTCCTGTCCAAACAGAATCTAAGCAGTCAGTGTACGTCCAGAGAATGCAGTATCCTTTCCCCTTTATCCTGAGGATTAGGGGAAAAAAGTAGGCAAATGAATGGACTGGTTTAGAGACACACTAGACACCACCTTGGGCATAAAAGGATGGATTAGTCCTGAGGGAAACCCTGTCCACCTGGAAGATAATGAAGGGTACCACTGTCATGAGGGCCTGCAGTTCAGACACTCTTCTTGCTGAAGTGATGGCTAGAAATAAAGCTGTTTTCTAAGAAAGGAATTTCAACTCTGCTGTAGCAGCTGGTTCAAAGGGGGGGAAGAGTGAGTTTTTCCAATACAAAGTTAAGGTCCCACGCTGGAGTGGGAGCCCTCCTGGGGCATCTTAAATTTTTGGCTCCTCTAAGGAATTGTTTTAGAAGGGGATGATGAGAGAAGAGGGGTGGGTCAATATTATAATGTGCTGATATGGCAGAGGCATGAATCTCAACTGAAGAGAAAGACAGGCTCTTGTGGAGCATTTCTGTTAAATAATCTAGAATATGAGGTAAGCTGGGCACCGTTGCGCCCATCCGCTGAACCTGGCTCAAGGAACAGTATCTTTTCCACTTTTCTGAATAGGATTTTCTAGTAGAAGGCCTCCGTGCCTCAAAAATGACATCCAGCACCTGCTTACTGAGGGTTGCTGGAGGTGAGGTCAGGGAATTAGACAGGCTGCAAGGTTCAGGGTTTGAAGCTGAGGGTGCAAAATCTGGCCCGCCTGCTGGGACAGCAGGGAAGGGGTCTGAGGCAGGTGCCAAGGTTGTAGCGCTGTCAGACTGCGCAAAAGGGAGTACCAGTGCTGACGTAGCCAGTCTGGTGCAATCAGTATTGTCCTTGGCTTGTCCTGTTTGATCTTTAGTAGAACCTTCGAGAGGAGAGGCAGAGGTGGAAAGGCATAAACTGAGAGGCTTTCCCAGGTAAAGGACAGGGCATCCACTTTCCAAGCTTGACTGAGGGGAGTTCTGGTGCAGAATTTGTTCAATTGCTAGTTCTGAGGAGAGGCAAACAGGTCTACCTCTTGAGTCCCCCATTTGTTCCTCAAGAGCTTGAATATTTTGGGTTCCAGTTTCTATTCGTGTGGGTCCATGAGATTTCTGCTTAAGTAGTCTGCCAGTGAATTTAGTTTGTCTGGCAGGAAATGAGCTTGTAGGTTCACTTGGTAGCTCAAGGCTGTGTTCCACAGAGCCATGGCTAGTCTGCAGAGTGGATAGGAATGGGTTACCCCCCTGCTTGTCTATGTACCACATAAATGTGGTGTCTGCCTTTACCAACAGTTGTCCTGGAAGAATAAGGTCTCTGAAGGCTGTCAGAGCATTCTGTACAGCTAACATTTCTTTCTGATTGATATGCAAGTACATCTGATTTGGGTTCCATTTGCCCTGAATGCACTGCCCTGCCATGTGCGGCTGCCCATGCATAGTCTGATGTGTCTGTTGTTAGGGTTTGGGCGGCAGGGGGTAGAGTGAAAGGGAACCCCTTGTTGTGGTAGCAGGCCTGTGGCCCAACAAAGGAACTCTGCCCTTAGACAAGGGATAACATGAATCATTGTTTCCAGGTCTTGAGAATGTTGACACCATAGACTATTTAGGTACCACTGAAGTTTCCACATATGCAGTCTTGCATATGGAATTAACAGAATGCAAGAGGCCATGAACCCCAGGGCTTACAGGATTTTCCTTGCAGATAGCTGGGTTTTTGTGGCCAGTAGTCTGAAGTAGGTTGTCAAATGAACTTGTTTCTCCGGAGTGAGGAATGCCATCTGGGAAGTTGTGTTCAAGCTTGCTCCCAGGAATACAATCTGCTGGCAGGGTAATAGGTGTGACAACTTCTCGTTGAAGGTGTACCCCAGTGAAATTAGAAGTCTCTTTACAAATGCCAGGTGCTGTAATAGCAAGTCCTGACTCTCGGCCTGAATCAGGCAATCTTCCAAATATAGGTAAATCTGAATATTTCTATGCTCGCAAAATACAATGGCAGGAGCTATGCACTTTGTAATACCTTGGGCGCAAGGAGATAAGCCAAAGGGCAGGGCAGAGCACAGAACTGAGTGCATGGAGACTGCCCTGAAGCATAGGAATTTTTTGCAGGATTCCCTTACTGGAATGTGCAGGTAAGCTTCTTTTAAGTCTAGAGTTGCCAGACAGGCATCATTGGCTAGCATAGGAAGAAGCAGCTGAAGAGTTAGCATTTTGAATTTTGGAACCACCAGAAAGGTGTTGAGAATAGACAGGTCCAGGATAGGACGCTATGAGTTTTTTCTGGGAACCAGGAACAGTCTTGAATAAAAACCTTGTCCCCTTTGTTCTGCTGGGACAGGCTGAAGAGCCCTGACACTGAGGAGAGAGAGCACTTGTTTTGGGGCCTACACCCACTGGTTTAGGGGAAGGTCTGGCCATCCATTTGGGGTTGGGAGTGAGTGGAAGTGGAATCTGTATCCTACGGAAAAACTGTGTTTTAAACCCATTTGTCTTGGGCAATGAGTTCCCAGTTTTTTTGCATGCAGGGCGAGCTTTCCTCCTAAGGGAGCAAGTAGTTGAGCAAGATTTGGTGGGGGTAAGCATAAGTCATTGTGACATTTTTCCATATGGGGGTAGCTCACTACTCCCTGGTTTTGGAAGTCGGGGGCCCCCACTGCTTAGATCTGTGCATAGCCTGAGACTGAAGTCTTGGTGGTCTGCTGCTCCTGGGTTTGGACTGAGAAGGCCTGGAAAGGACCAGTTCTTTGAAGGCCAATGCGTATTGAATCTAGGTGGCTGTACTTGTAAGAAATCTTTAAGAGTTTGCATAGATTTAGCATTTTCCTCCATCCTTTTGAAGACAACTTCTGCTATGTTGCCAAAAAGGCACTCTTGGTTTAAGGGTACACATAGTAATTTAGCTTTAGTATGACCTGGCAAGTTTTGTTCCTTAAGCCAAGCATGCCTTCTAAGTAGACACCCAGTGACAGCAGCCCTGCAAGATGTTTCTAAAGCATCAAAACCACATTGCAAAGTATGTTTACCTACTTGGTCAGCGGAATGCATTAACTCTTGTAAATCTTTGTGCTCAGAACAGTCAGGAATCAACATAATTTTCTGTTTAATTAAGCCCATAATATGTTGCTGATACTTTAACATATGAAACTGGCAATTTAAAGCCCTAATGGCCAAAGTGGCAGAAGTATATACCTTCTTACCCCATCTGTCTAAAGCTCTAGAATCCCTATCAGAAGGGGTAGGATTTTTTGCAGTAGTAGCCTTAATGCCTTCTGGTCTTTGGGAAATGGTCTCTGGATCCGCAGTAGGATTCTTGAAAAGGAATTAGAGAGAGTCAGGTACTCTGTAGTACCTGTCAGGTTTCCTTGGAGCTGGAGGCAAAGTGTCTGGGGTAAGGCTGGATTCCATGAAAACATCATCTACAATTCTCCAGAACAAGAGGGAGAGGCCTGTGTTGAGGCAGGTTTAAAAATTCCCTAAGTCTCTTTTTGGATTGAGAATAGTCCTGGCTTTCCCAGCGTAAATGCTCCCCAAGGGTATGCGAGGTTTCACCAAAAGAAAAATCTTCTGGAGGGGAAGCAGAGGAAATGGAATCCTCATAAGTAGATAAGGGTAAATCCTGGTAGTCAGAAGGAACATAGATATCAGATTCCTGATAAGAAGAATCAGAAAGAAAATCAGTTCACGGGGAAGGCTGGCTTTTCCTAATTAAGGTAATAAGGTTTTCAGCCATTCTAATCATTTGTTTTTGAGGCATATGGGCCTGAGAATGCACTTTGGTCATCAGCATTCCAGGCTTAGTGCGAGCTTTAGGCCTGAGGAATTCAGTATTTTTAGCTTGAAACAAAGTAGTCAGTTTGATATGAAAATCGATAGGCCTGAATACACCCTCAGAAGCCAGTGCCTGCACAGTGGCTCCGGACCCATCCAAGGTAGAGACATCCGCAGGTTCCATAGTCGAAGAAGCATCTCGCGGCTTATCGGACTCCGAATGGGTCTCAGCAGAGGCATGCGAATCTGTAGTAGCGAGTATCAGGGGCTGCAAAAGCACCTCACTGAGTACTGGTGGACTGGCAACTAGCTTATCGGAAGCATCGTTGGCAGTTTTGAACCTATGTGGTCTGTCTCTGTCTTTATCTTTACGCTTTTTCGAGAGATTGGTAGTCGGATGGCTTAA